>NC_091806.1:18451893-18754924 GCF_041296235.1 Equus asinus
TTCTTCTTTTCCAATATGAATGAGTTTTTCTTTTATTAAAGTGAATTTAGCACGTTTTCAGGTTATAAAATCAATATACAAAAAACTTACTGTGTTTTCCATTAGTACAAATCCAAAAATAAACTTAAAATTTCATATGTATTAATTCTCAAAAATATCAGAGCACACAGATGTTTTGCAATTTAAAAATAACATCCTTTTTAATATTTTAAAAGAAAATTTATATCGAAATGGAGAGGATGTATTTTAGCTCACACAGCTTTATAAAAGAACAAATTTGAAGAACTCACGCTTCCTGATTTAAAGGTATGTTACGAAGCTACAGTAATCAAGGCAGTGTGATATTCCTTGAAGGTAGACAAGTAGATCAACGAAACAGCATGTCTGAAGGAAACTTTTAATATTTGTTTTGTGTCAGAGAGGGGGATTGGTTAACTGAACTTCAGTGCACACATTTTGGTTTGAACCTATATAATCTGCAGAAATGAATTCACATTAGAGAAAAATCAAATGGTAGATGGAATAAAAGTTTTGCTGTACATTAGGTGATGGTTTCCTCTGATTTTTTTCTTTTTATATTCTCACTTAATGATATGCCATTTCTAACCTGATATGCGGATGGGGAAATGAATGTTTATTCTGTCTTTTTCTTCTGTCCTCCATTCCCCAACCTTTGGGGAATGGATATATTCTATCAATGTTATTCCCTGGCAACAAATAGCCTGGTTCCAGTCCTGATATTGCAAGTCACCGACTTTATTGATCCAGTCACTCTGCACGTGAAGGTTACTCTAATTAATGATCCACATTTGGACTGTAGCTGTCTGTCCTTGGTTCTCTTGGTCCTCCCTCATCTCAGACTTTCCCAAAAGCTGCCCTAATACTATTCCAGGCTACATTATGTTTCCTCCTTTTCTTCAGAAAGCAAGATGAACACAGAGCAGGAAGAGTTTCTTGAACTACTCTTCTGACTGGAGCATTTTAGGGCCTCCAGAGAAACAGGGCCTGAGGCAGCCTAAGACACAGGTGAGAAGTCAAGCTATAGCCAGAAGATTCCCAGAGGCACCAGGGACATTACCATGAACAGCGACTCAGAGACACTGGGGGATCTGTTCAGAAAACACCAGGAATATAATTTCTCAGAGTTTACAAAGACCAATTAATTCTTGCATTGTCATAAAAGTGGATATTCTACTCTTCTGAACTAAATTTCATTTAAGTATAGACATAAAATAAATGATTCCTAGGACCGGAAATATATGTTTGCTTTCACAAGAATTTCAAAACACTTTTTAAAGGTTCTTTTTTTTCATTTTTGAAAATCCATTCTTGCTTCCCTGTTGATTAATGAAATTTATTCTGATCACCTCATATGTCGTGATATCTTTGTTTTTTCTTTATATCTTCATTGGACTTAATTATATATGTTTGTGGCAATTTCAGAAACTCCTCCCTCAAAAAATAGAAAAAATAAAAGGAAACTAACATGTGTTTATGAACCATGTGTGATACTGGTGTGTATAACATTATTTCTTGTATTCCTCATTATATTTCTGAAGTATGAAATAGTATGTCCATTCTATACATGTGGAAAATGAGGCTTAGAGAGGTTAGCAATTAGCTCAACATACACAAAAGTTATAGAATGGGAAACACTTGACTCTGTTTATCGAGTTCCTTTTTTAAAGTTTTGATAGGAAAGGAAGATGCTTAATAAAATTAGTGAGAATAGGGTTTGGATAGTGTCTGAGCTGATACTGGGTGATTTATTTCTCGTAGAACATTGGCAAGATTGCTCGTATTTTAAATTCTACAAATAACTTTCAAATTCCACTTTTAAATTCAAACAAATAACCCTCAATAACTACAATTAAAGTGAAAAATGAGGAAAATATAGGACACATGTCACTTGCTATCAATACTCTGACTATTAGAAATACTTAGATAACTGGTTTTCTTTTTATATTCAGATGATTACTGCTATAGAAACACAATTTGAATCAAAACAGGTCACCATTGACTTTATTTTATATCTCTCCATGTTTCTACCTCTTTCTTGTTGCCACTATTCCAACCATTTGTAGAGTGTGTGCATCTTTCCTCCTGTCAACATTTTTGTTTTCAATTATTTGAAAAATTGAGAAAACATGTTCAAGAATATGTTAGGTGCTTCAATGACAATACTTCTCTCACTATACTGTTTCACATGTCCCTTTTATTTCTGCTAACAGCAGTGATCATAATATTATTTTCACTCAGAATTTGAGATGGGTTTTAAGAGCTATTGTGGACTATACATTTATGATGGTCTAGAAAAGGAGCCAGAATCCTACCTTAAGAAACGAACATTTTGCTAAAACTGATGGAAAATTATTTCAAAATGATTTGGAATAGAAAACACTGAATCATATATTTATATTCACTGCATGTTATATCAATGTAATATTCAGAAAAACAGACTGGATAACCTGGTAATGTCACCTTGTACATTCTTTTATATTGGATTCAAAATATTTCCTCTCTCTGCTATCCTTCATGATACTTGCTCTGCTCTCAAGTTTGGGATGCTGCCTCAGACTGAGTGGGAATCAGATATATCTGTCCTCCAATATCCATAATGTATTACTTCGTGATGTTAATAAATTACTTAGATTGTCTTGATGAATCACTTTTATTGAAAATTGGGGGTTTGATATATCAAGTGATACTCAGTTTGAGTTGTTTACAAACCTATTTATGTAAGTTAACTGTAGTTTTAAATTTTTACTGGGGAAGATTCACCTTGAGCTAACATCTATGCCAATCTTCCTCTATTGTTTAGTATGTGGGCTGCCAGCACAGCATGACTGCTAACAGATCAGTATAGGTCCGCGCCTTGGAACCAAACCTGGGCAACTAAAGCAGAGTGCACTGAACTTAACCACTAGGCCCCCAGGGCTGACCCTATGTGAGTTTATTTTAAATCAGTTTGTTTTATGTAAATAAATCTCTCTGTAAATTATACAGTATGCTATGTCCTATACAAGTAATCAGCATTAGCTATAATAAGGTAAGAAGAACATTGATCAATAAACCAAAGATTTATTATACTTTGTTTAAGTACTGTTAATTGTTGAACACTATAAGCCTGATAATTATTTCTGGTTTGTTAAAAAAGAAAGTTAGAGGTTAGGAAGCCTTATAGCAATATTAAATTCATAGTAGGAACAAGTTAAATTTTTTCTCCTTGATAAAATTAGAGTTGAATGATAATTTAAACAGAATTGCTTTCTCACACTATGGACCAGTTTTTAATGCTATACCAATTATCAGTTCATTATTCAAAATAATCTTAAAGAAACAGGTTTGAATTCGTCATTCGCTGGATTTGATAGCTTTTAAATAACTTCAGTACAAAAGCATTCTACTTTTTTAAATAATCATCCAGAGAGCTCAGATATGGTGGTCACATTGGGTCAGACTAAGGTTGAAACTGTGCTGCAGTGTTTGTGTCCTCATTGGCTGTCAGTTAATAGCCCTTGGAGTTCATATTCCCTATTCTACACTCTATTTCCCTTTATGTAAATAATGTCTCAAGGTTGTACAAAAGATGCAAAGTTGTGAATTTCTCATCCATTCATTAATGCAAAAAATAGACACTGAGTGCTGAGACAAATCTCTCTTAGAACTCCGTCCTGTATTCTCTTCTTTTATTGCCTAGATTGTATACAAAACCATGAAATTTCTAGAAAAAGGCATAAAATATGAACAATTAAAATATGCCTGAGCGATTTCATTTTATTTTTCACTTATCATTTGCCATTATAAATTTAGTATATTTTAAATAAAAAAATTACACTGGCATATAAAATGCAAATAGGAAAAGTGAATGAATTTGATTATTTTTCACAACTTTAGTCAGTTGACATTCTATGTTTTGCAGCATA
The DNA here is from genome assembly GCF_041296235.1 of Equus asinus. Taxonomy (NCBI): domain Eukaryota; kingdom Metazoa; phylum Chordata; class Mammalia; order Perissodactyla; family Equidae; genus Equus; species Equus asinus. Next base: position 18,455,820 of record NC_091806.1, read on the forward strand.
GTTTTCAACCATTCATTTTTTTTAGAGTGCCTAAAACCACATTAGTTTTAAATGTCCAATTTCTGGTGTTTACATATCAAGGAAGATTATTCTTAACACAAATTAAAAGATTCAAGCTGATGTATAGTAAGCAAATTTGCACTTCCAAAGGTACTCTCCAGATAATTCAGGAAATTTGTTCAGATTATCATGGAAGAGGAAAAGTTGACCCTATAGAAAAGGGACACATTTTTTTAAATGTGCAAAAAATTTTATTTCTTTAATTATGTAAATTAAACTTTTATTGTTATCCAAATGAAAATATTTTTAGCAAACACCTGATAATTGCACACAGACTGATGGACTAGCTGTATGTTCCCAGCCTTCCTTTACTTAGAGATTTAATTTTATGTAAAAGCCTTAATTTCTGTGAAAGGGGATAGATAGATATTTCAGGATGTTTTTAATCTCATATATATGATTTTGTTTACGAAAATTAAAATGAACAAAAAGTTGTTTTAAGAATTATTCAAGCCAGTAGTATATCCAACATTATTATTGTATTCAAATTAAAATAGCTTTTCTTTCTTATTGACAATTTATTACTTTGTCTGATTTTTGGAATCATCAGAAGCTACTTCTCAATAATTGGTCTTTAAGTTAATTGAAATTCTTAAAATTCCACAATGGAAATAAATGTCTCTGTTTTAACATTCCAGCTCTATCACAATTTGATTATCAGTTTATGGGTGACAATGTTAATTTAATCAGTAGTAGGGGAATTTGAAGAGGAAATTTAAGTAGAAATTCATTGAGAAGCCAAATATCAGGTGAGGATAGAAACTGTTTACTATGAAAGTGCAGACATTTTGAGGACGTCTGGTCAGGTTAATCCTGAAAAATTTGACTTAAAATTAAAAGAGAATTTGATGGAACACATTATTAGTCATTTAGTATCATCTTTTCAACAATATCAAGACTCTAACAACTTAACTGAACACCAGGGTTGATCACCATCTGCTGCAATGGCTCTTATTTATGTAATCAAATCCTATTAGTTTGTTATCATTTTTGTTGATTGATGAAGAGATTCACACTCCTCACAGATAACTACTTTTCCTTGATTTGCGTTAAAACCTTTCACTGGGTGAGGAAAGAGATTTACTTAGTGAATTGATAAACTTTGGGCTCAAACTTCTTTTAAGATTCTAAAATTTTATAAGTTCAAAGTCTAGTTTACTGAATCGTTTTTACTGATATTTAGATAATATCTACTATTAATATCTTTAAAATTTACAAAGGATCTTCACATTCCATTACTCTTTGAATGTCTCAAAGATTATGCTTCTAAGACAAGGTAAATTTCCCATTTTACTTATATCCCAACAGATAAAATTATTAGCACCTAAGGTAAAAAAGCATACTGTAGAATAATGCAAAGAGTACAGCTAATGTCCTAACTCTTATCTCCTTATGAACCACATTACTCAATGGATGAATGTTGGCTGGACAGCTTGTTAGTTTGGACAAAAGTATTTCATTGGCAAAATATTTTAAAAAGGAAATACATATACCCCCAAAAAACAGAAGACTAAAGAAATTTGACTTGCCAAATGTAATGTACTGAGTTGACATAACACTACCTTCTATTCTGTCTTTTAGTGAATGTATCTTGAGGTTTATTTGTTGTTTTATTAAATGTCTTGTTTTCATTGAATTAGTCATAGAACTAAACACCTTTCTGTGTTAAAATGCCAGCACACAAATTTCACTAAATCATTAGAAACAGATAAACAGGAAAGTTAATAACATCAAAATATATCAAAATGTTTACATCCCTCTTGAAGAGAGAGCCTGCCATTTTAAAGTATTTGTCTATAGTTACCTATTTTGTATTCTTTACGCTTCCTCATTTAAAAATGGATTTAAGGTTATGTATATTCCAGTAATAAGAACAACTTAAAGTTCGCATTTGCATGTACACAATTAAACAATAATTAGCTATGTGACTTACTCTTGATTCTTTAATAAATTTTGAGTCTTAGAGAGGAAGAGTTTTCCTTTGTAAGGACTTATTGTATATATTACGTTATGCTCTGGAAATAGACATTACATAAATTTAAATCTTTAATATTGTTGATTAGTCAAAGGAGTTCATGTCTGCTGAGGCAGACATTGATCACAATTTTCTGGCGAGTTACTGGAAATTATGTAGCACATGTTCACACAGTCTTATTACAGCATCATTTTAATTGTTCACTTAGTTTTCATTCGTTGAAACACTTGGATGAGGTCAATAAAACCTAGTTAGTTCCTTGAATAGAATATGACCATCACTCTTCTCAATAAAATCTCTTTAAAATGGGCTTATGAATTATATCAGACCATGGAAAAAAGCAATAATGCCACTGTATTCTCTTGATACTTTCCCAAAACAAAAGCATTGAAATCCTCTGCTTTGTATTATTTTTATGTTGCTAAATTATTATTTGGATAAGAAACTTGCTCATAATGTTTTCTAACACATGCAGTCAGCTAATTGAGCAACCTATGTATTTCTTTCTTAAGTTGCTCACTCTTTGACCTTTGGTACACGTCCATTATGACACCCAAACTATTGACTGACTTAGTGGCAGAAAGGAAGATCATTTCCTATCGTATTTCCATGAAACAGCTTTTTACCACTCATTTCTTTGGAGGCATTGAGATTTCTATCCTCACAGGGATGGCCTATGACTGTTATGTGGCCATCTGCAAACCCCTTCACTGCACTATCATCATGAGCAGACAAAGTGTAATACATAATCATCATAGCCTGCTATAAGAGGAAATTTATACACTCTGGCAATTAGTTTCTTCTCATAATCTTCTTAATATTCTGTGGCCCCAGTGTGATGGATCACTATTTCTGTAATGTTTATCCTAAGCTGAAATTGGCCTGTTCTGATACACACATCATAGGTCTCTTAGTCATTGTTAACTCAGGCCTAATAGCTTTGTTGTCCTTGGTTGTCATATTTTTTACGTTGTATAACACCAAGGCATATTCTTTGGAGAGTTGCAGCAAAGCTCTTTCTACTTGGAATTCTTGTGTAACAGTTGTAGTCATGGATGGGCACAAACTGAGCAATATCATGTAATGAGCAGCCAGATTATGAGTCAAAAATTACCACAACACCAGAAGTCCTCCTCATACCTCTTTATAATCACTCCCTTCCAGAGTTAATCAGTATCTTCATCTGTAAAAGTTACTACATTTACCTATTTTTTGATTTCGTGGAAAAATAGCAATGCAGTTTGTACTCTTAGGTGTCTGTCTTCTCTTTACTATGTTTTTGAGATTCATTCCTCATGTTTTATCTATTTTCTGATTGTTTTCATTGATCTGTATCATCTGGTTGCATCAATATGTCACCATTGAACCATTCTCTTGTTGCTAGACATTTAGGTGGTTTCCCATTTAGGGCTATTATGAGTAGCACTACTTCAGACATTTTGGCACACGTCTTTTGGTAAATATATATCTTCTATTGATACGTATCTTTTACAAAAGATGCACCTAATCCCCAGACCATGAAAAAATTGTCACTAAAAACATGAAAAAGAGCAGACAAATGTTTTAGCATCTGTAGCAGTGATATATATTAAGGTATGTATATATATACATACCAACTTTCTTCAACTCCGTGAGCCTTCTTTTAATATTTATGCTTCAAATTTTGGATAAGTGAAGGGTTCAAAAGGATATTTTACCACCTTACTCCTCTTAGACTGGTCAAAATATGGGCACTGACACCAACAAATGCTGACGAGTATGTGGAACAACAGGAACTCTTATTTATTGTTAGTGCAAATGCAAAGTGGTACAGTCAATTTGGAAGACAGTTTGGTGGTTTCTCACAAAACCAAACGTACTCTCACGATACAATCCAGCAATTTCACACCTCGGTATTTACCCAAAGGAGTTGAAAACTTATGTCTGCACAAAAAACATGCACATGGATATTTACAGCAGCTTTATTCATAATTGTCAAAATCTAGAAGCAACCAGGATGTCCTTCAGTAAGTTCATGAATAGATAAACTTTGCTAACTCAGACAATGGAGTATGCTCCATGTTAAAAAGAAATGAGCTATCAGGCCATGAAAAGAGATGGAAGAACCTTTCAATGTATTCCCTGTGGTACTTAGCATTAAGCATTAACACAATTATGAGACCCTTATTGGTGTTCCCTGTTCCTATCTTTCCAGATTCGTATCTTACTTCTTAGCCTTTTACAAGCTCAGTGTCCAGCTTGTAATCTGACACAGAGTTGGGATTCAATAAATAATTACTGAATGAAAGGATGAATTAATAGCCACAGCCATATTGAATCGATTAGATCCCCTATATACTCTTTTTCACCTCCTGGCCTTTGCATGTGTTCCCTCTGCTAGGAATGCTTTCATTTCAACACATGCCTATTCACACTGATGAATCCTTTTTATCCTTTTTGCCACATTTTTAAAGTCTCTTCATCTAGGAAGCATTCTTGACCCTCCAGGTACTTGTTGTGTGTCCTCCAACATGCTTTCATAGCACCCTGTACTTCCACTATCTTACCATTTATAACAATGTGTTATAATTTTCTGCTCTCTTCTGGGAGTCTCTCAATGGATCTTAAGCTATGTGAAGGCATGACCTTGATGTCTCTTTATTCACCACCTCAGCAACTAGCAAACTGCCTAATGTATTCCTTGGGCTTAAAATGTTTTTTGATTAGTGACTGAAGCATGGAAGGAATGAATGGAATATATTTATCCTGAAATTGCTTTCCGTGTAGACAGACCTACATATTTTTAAAAACAGCTTCTCATAATGACATGCTACCAAGTAGTTAAGTGATTAACAGAGAAATATAACATAAACAGCCCACATTCATAAGATGATGAAATCTTGGTGAAAGCAAGGATATTATCAAGGTAAACTATTTGCTCATACAATGAGAACCTGTTTCAATTTCTTTCTCATTCCTCAGTTTAAGCAGGAGTGAAAACAAATTCTGATTTCTCTGAGAGATTTGCCTAGAAATCTGCTCAGAGTCTGAATCCGTACAGGTAGGGAAAAAGGGTCTCTTGTCTCCAGCCCTATTTTTTTCTTCTACATTTTATTGACTTCATTCATTTTCTTTTATACCTTTATTCATTCATTACATATTTATTGTGTAACAAACATTGTGCTGCTTGTAGAAACTATTGTTGGCAAACAGGCAAGTACTTTATGGAGTATGACATTTTATTTAATAAATAGAAACACCTGTCTGGCATTAAAATGTTTTTGTATTTGAGCCATCACTTTCTGATGGGTTATCAGCCCAAGAAGGTGCCATGAGCAATACCAAAAGATTCCGAAACCTACAAGTATATGGAAACATGGGTAATCCTTGTTACGTACTCCACAGAAGTGCCATGACCCATTACTTTTTTAACTCTTAAGTAGTTAGATATAAAAATGTTGCAGGCAATATATTACCATCAGTTGTGATAGATAAAAATGAGCAGATATATTATTGTAAAATTATTAGAATTTAGTGATAATAATGAACAAATATATACAGTGTGCCCAGCACAGTCCTTGGCTAAATAAATGAGAACTAGTTTAATTATTTTGCTTTTCTATCATCACTACCTATCAGTGTATTATGGTAATTAAGAGTATAGTGAGAAATCAGTTAGATTCTCGTTACTGGCTCTTCAATGTATCAGTTTTCATGACTTCCCCTTTCTGTCTGTTTCTTCACTTGTAAAATAGGGATAATAGCAGTACCTACCTCTTGGGATTGTTATAGAGATGACTGCTCAATACCACAATACTTTATTATTTCTTATATTTCTATTAGAAGGAAATCATATGGGTCCATATGCATCGATGAACTAAAAAACTAAGTCTCAATTTGGTAGATTGTCTAAATATGCAAAGAATGTTCCTGGATTGGATTTTCTCATTTTCAGGCAGCTGTTTCTGCTCCACTCAATGCAGAATCTAAGATTCATGGCAGTTAATTATCTCTTTTATCCCATAAGTATTCTTGCTGAAGTAATCCAAAATGTCCTTTTGACCATTGCCTCAGTTGCATCAATGTTGGGCTCCAAACATATTTATTTGTCTCTTGAAATAGCTTCCCTACTACACAATTTCCTAATGATATTTTTCATCTGCTCATTTCTCAGGGTATAGATAAAAGGATTTAACATGGGTGTTATCATAGTGTAGAATACAGCAACTGCTTTGTCAATAGATAAAGTAGCTGCGGGTCTCATGTACACAAATATGCAGGGCACAAAGAATAAGACAACCACTGTGATGTGGGAGACACAGGTGGAGAGGGCCTTGCGCCTCGCCTCCAAGCTGTAGGTCCTTAGGGAGTGCAGGATGACCAAATAGGAGACCAACAAGATGAGGAAATTTAACACACAGATGAATCCACTGTTGGCAGCAACAAAGAGCCCTAGAATGTGGGTATCAGTGCAGGCAAGATTGAGCAAAGGATTCAGATCACACATAAAGTGATCTATGACATTAGGGCCACAGAAGGGTAATCTGAAAATGAAGAGGATCTGTATGATTGCGTGAAGAAAGGCTCCCACCCACACCACTCCCATTAGCAGGCTGCATACACGCCGATTCATGATGGTTGTATAGTGCAAGGGCTTGCAGATGGCCACATAGCGGTCATAGGCCATCACAGTGAGCAGGATGACATCAGCACCTCCAAAGAAATGTTCCCCAAAGATTTGGGTCATACATCCATTAAATAGGATGGTCTTCTTTTCTTGGAGTGAATCTACAATCAGTTTGGGGGTATTAACAGAGGAATAGCAGGCATCAATAAAGGAGAGATATGCCAGGAAAAAGTACATGGGGGACCTCAGTGATGGGCTGACAGTGATGGTGACCATGATGAGCACATTTCCTACCATAGAAATGATATAGATGGCAAAAAACACAGCAAATATGATTTTCTGCATCTTTGGATTCTCTGTGAGCCCCAGTAGAACAAACTCTGTCACATTATTCATATTCTCTATGTATTTTATATTGTGTTAATTAGATTACCTGAAAAAAATAACTTTTTGTTAATGTAAGCTCGAATTCATTAAACTTATCCATTGTAGTAAATATTAAATGAGTATGAAAACATTTTAGTTGTAAATTATTATGAAGGTTTTTTGAGACAGAAAAAACGGTTCTGAGTTCTTGAATGTTACTCAAATTACCTTCTGGTTGAAGATTCTGTCCAAAGTTTATACTTTAAGATCTTTTGTAAACAAATAGGAGGGCATGAGTGCACACAATCATCTGAGATGACTACGAACCTAAGATAAACTAGTAGATCACACACATAGTGTCAGCTAAGCAAGAAGAGGGAGGTAGAACATGGATATAAAGATTATAAATGCATAGTTAAAGAGGTTTACTTTTATCCTTAGTAAGTGGTGAGCCATGGAAGGTAATTGACAATACAAATGAAAGGATGAAGAGGAATTTGAGGAAGAGGGGATTGTAGATATTGTGCTAGTAAAGATTTTTGTGTGTCTTGAATCAAGTGGGCTGAGGTTCAGTAAGGTGGTTGAAAGCAGACACAGGAACCCCAGTTAAGAGATTATTCAAACAGTTCACATGAGGAATAACAGGACACTGTTGATGAGAATGTAAAGTAAGTATACAGGACCTACTCTAAAAGAATTCTTATACTTGTTCACTAAATCTAATAACTTTCTAGCAGCTAATAACATATGCTTTTTAATGATTGACTGCTATGTGCATGACACAATAGCAAGTGATTTGCACAACTGATCCCATTTAATACTGATAACCTGTGTGGTTGGTGTTATTTTTTCCATTTTGCAAATGAGGAAACAATCTTAGAGACTTATGTTGAGATTAATTATAAAAATGATAATATTAAGGAAAATGAACACTTAATTTGCTATAAATGTTCTTGAGACATTTGTTGATCTAATCCCCACTACAAACCTGTGAGATTATTACCATTATCGTTTTTATGCTTATTTTACACATAAGAAATAGAAGCATATAGAAGTAAGGATCCTGCCCAAGATCAAGCAGCTAATAAAGGTCAGGGCCAAGATTAGGTTAATCTTTTGTTCACTACAAATTCTAAATATATGTCCTATATTCTTATAATTAACAACATTGAACTAGTAATATCCTTTTTATATAATTCTAATAATTATAATTGCTACTGCTTCAGAGGCAAGTGCATATGAAGCATTTTCATCAACCAATACACACACACACACAAAAAGTGACACGTTTGATCTTCCAAATATCAAGTAAAAATGTGGTACTCCATTCATTTAAAGTATTTTTATCTTGACATCTCCCTCAGATACAGTTCACTCTTCTCCAATCCTCCTGCAGACATGGTCCCCCAGACTCTTCCACAAAATGTTGAAAACTACCACAGTGGTTAAGTGCTTGGTTTAGGAATCAGAAAGCCCAGACCAGAATCCTGATTCTTCCATTTGCAACTTCTTTTACCTGGGATATATTTTTTGGCAACTTACACACTTGTTTCCTCATCTCTAAAGCAAGACTAATAATACCACCTCACAAGTTTTTGTGAGAATTATTTAAGGAAAGTATATAAACATATTCTTCACCCTGCTGTAGACACACATAAGATTTCATCCATTTTTGTGACTGTGAATGTACCATGGAGATAGGAAGAATTGTTATTTTGAGCACTAATACAGAAAGACTTTTAACCATGCCAATATGCTCAGCAAGAAGCATCTCCAATGTTGCTTTTAAAGAAGCCACAGAGACTCCTTTTATCCATAGCAATTGATCCCCGGAAGGATGCTCCATGTTTGTACTGGGACTAAATAACTGATTATTTATTCACTTAATATTCATATTTATGTATTTTCTGTGTGTGAAGTGTATTTAAATTTTGTTTTCATCTTCATGATTAGTCTTGATTATTAAAGGAGATATCTCATGGCAAAAGAAGGGGGCCTGGGGTCAGAGAGCTGGGCCCTACAATTTGCTTAATCTCGATGAGCCTCAAGTTTTTCACCTGTCAAATTTGGTTACTGATATTTACCAACTCTCTTGTGAAGAATGATTCAGGATAAAATGCTCTTTTACTATAATTAAAAAATGTTGAAATATAGCAATTACTATATATGAAAAGTAACAATCTTTAGTAAGTATCAGCACTATTGAAAAACTTACCTTATACTCTTAGATGATTTCAGTGATATTTTGAGGTGTTCAAAACAATTCCATATTCAAATTGATCTCCTCTTGTAATAACTCCTCTTTCAAAATGTAAGATAGGTCACTCGGAAAGAGACTATTCAGATAATTCAATATAAAATCAACAGTTGTTAAGAAAGTAATTTTATAAGTCTAAATCTTTTCTTCCATATTAAAGCCTCAAAACATTTTCACACTAACCATAGGACTAAATTTAGAATAGATTCATTTGAAACACTATGGAGAAATGCTCTTCTATAAATGGCTCCGGTCCCATAAGCAAGAGGTATAAAGAGTGGAGGACACATAATCAAATGGCTCAAGCTACCCGTGAAGAATCTTGCTTTGGAGATATAACAACAAAAGTTATTTTCACCTTTCACTGCGTGCATATTTAAAGAAGTTCAAATAAAGTTGCAAAGACTTTATCTTGTAGTTGCTATATTCTCCCCCAGGAGTTAATTATCTCCTTTGATGGAAAGGTTTTGTCTTAGAAGCAAGTATTCTGGAGAGATGTGTTTGAGGAACACCCATTCATAAGTGGGGAATTGTACTCCCTGCAATTGGAACCTAAACATTTGAGAGTCCCCTTTCTCTAACTGAACCTGAGTTTCCAAGAAAGCTGAATGTCATGTGAACAGCAAGTAGGCACAATTACAGGGTGGTACTTTTAACTTGGGCATTTGATACAAAGAGAACATCTATCTTCTCATCAATATTAAGCCTTTTCTGGAAACCCATTCCTTTTTCTTTTTTTTTTAAAGATTGACACCTGAGCTAACATCTGTTGCCAATCTTCTTCTTTTTTTTTTTTTTCTTATTCTTCTCCCAGCACCACCAAGTACATAGTTGTACATTATGGTTGTGCTATGCGGGAAGCCACTTCAATATGGCTTGATGAGTGGTGCCACGTCTGCGCCCAGGATCTGAACCAGTGAAACCCTGTGTTGCCGAAGTTGAGTGTGCGAACTTAACTGACCTGTCACAGGGCTGGCCCCTGGAAACCCACTTTTGATTGCTCGAGAGCTAAAGCAGTGAGGGCATAGAACTAATGGCTTCTATTTTAAAGTACTTGACTCCAAAAGCAGTTTTTCACATTCAGGAGAGGACTATGAAAGTAGACAGAAACTCTAAAATACTCCCAATTAGCTGTCTCTGGGACTATGAGATAATCAGTATGGAATACCATGCAGCATTAAAAATTTGGAGAGATATCTAAAACACAAGAATGGAGTTCCTTGGGGCCAGCCTGGTGGCACAGTGGTTAAGTTCCCATGTTCCACTTCTCGCCGGCCTAGGGTTCACCGGTTCGGATCCCGGGTGCGGACATGGCACCGCTTGGCAAAAGCTATGCTGTGGTAGGCATCCCACGTATAAAGTAGAGGAAGATGGGCACGGATGTTAGCTCAGGGCCAGTCTTCCTCAACAAAAAGAAGAGGATTGGTAGTAGTTAGTTCAGGGCTAATCTTCCTCAAAAAAGAAAAAGAAGAATGGAGTTCCATGTGTTTCACATCCTTGTTATTTGGTATTGTTAGCTATTTTCCTTTTAGTCATTCTAGGAGGTGTGTAGTAGTAAATTATTGTGGTTTGAATTTGCTTTCCCTGATAATTAATCATGTTAAGGAGGACTCTTAAATTTTCATGTTACTATTGGCAATTTGTATATCTTCTTTTGTGAAGTTCTGATTCAAGTCCTTTGCACAATTTAAAAATAGTCCTGAGTTTCTTATTACTAAGTTGTAAGTGTTCTTTACATATACTAGATACAGATCTTTCGTCATATCAATGTTTCATAAATATATATATTTTATAAAGTTGCATACGAAAATTTACATAAATATGTGTTTATATTATATATATATACACACAAATATATAACTTTGAAGTACTTTCAATTTTATATGTAAAATTTCCTCCCAGTCTATAGATTGTCTTTTCATTTTTAAAAATTGTCACATCTGAGGAGCAGAAGTTTTAAAATTTTGAAAAAGTCCATTTATAAAATTTTTATTATTATTCATGCTTCATGTGTATATAATGAACATAGAATTCAGAATAAGATTTTCAATTTCTCCAAATATCCTGTTGGGATTTTTTTTTAAAACCAATTTATTTATTTATTTTTTAAATGTTTTTGAGGAAAATTAGCCCTGAGCTAACATCTGCTGCCAATCCTCTTTCTACTGAGGAAGACTGGCCATGAACTAACATCCGTGCCCATCTTCCTCCACCTTGTATGTGAGACACCTGCCACAGCATGGCTTGCCAAGAGGTGCATGTCCGCACCCAGGATGCAAACTGGTGAACCCCGGGCCACTGAAGTGGAATGTGCAAACTTAACTACTGCACCACCGGGCCAGCCCCTATTTGGATTTTTATTGGTATTGCATTGAAATTGTAAAATTGAGATGGTAGAAATATTGAATTGTTTAATCAATCCATGTGGCATATCTCTCCATTTCTTTTTACATTTAACTTCCCTCAGCAATGTTTTCTGGTTCCATATATAGGGTTTGAACATATTTTTAAAATGTATCCCTCGTTTCATTTTTAAATAGCATTTTAAATAGTATTATGATTCTATTTTCAATTTATAATTGTTGCTATACAGAAATACATTTGATCTTTTGTATTGACGTTGTATCCTGTGACCTTGCTAAATTAACTGATTAGTTCTATGAGATTTTTTGTAGAACACTTAATCTTTTCTACATATACAATCATGCCATCTGTATAAGATATATATTTTTTAGAATTTCATGTTTTCCTTTATAATCTATATTTCTCTTATTTCTTTTTCTTATCTTATTGCAATGACTGGAACCTAGGGTATAACGCAGAACAGAAATGGTGAGTTGATAAGCCTTGCCTTGTTTTTAATCATTGAGAGAGTATTCACCATTAAGTATAATGGTTGTGGTAGGTTTTATACAGATGTTCTTTGTCAGGTTTAGCGAGTTCCTTTATATTCTTCATTGGCTAAAAGAATTTTTTAAAACTAATGTATTTAAATTGAAATTTATCAATTTTTATGCATCTATTGAAATGATTGTGTGATTTATCCTTTATTCTGCATCTTGGAATTCTCTGTGAGCCCTAGTAGAACAAACTTTGTCCTGTTGTTCCTATTCTTCATATATTTTATATTATGTTACTAAATTACATAATAAAAAATCACTTTTTATTAATGCAAACTTCAATTTATTAAACCTCTCCATTCTAAGTAATAAATGCCTAGCATATATTGCTTTGTGAACTCTTATAAGATTCTTTTTAGATAGAAAAAAAGATTTTGATCTTGAAGATTACTCAAATTACCTCCTGGTTGAAGCTTCTGTTAAGAGTAGCCATGAGGATCTATATAGTAGATTGCATACATCATGTCAGTAAGCTTGAAAAGGGAGGGAGAACATGGGTGTAAAGAATATGAATTCCAAGCTAAGGAATTTTCCTTTTGTCTTTAGAAAATGGGGATCTATGGAAGGTAATGGAAAATATAAGTGGAAAGATGAAGAAGAATTTGAGGAAGGGAGAATTGTAGATATAACTCTAGTAAAGATCTTTGTGTGTCTTGGATGAAGTGGGCTGAAGTTCAGCAGAGGATGGAAACCAGATACAGGAACCTCAATTAGGAGATTATTTATAACACTTGACATGAGGAGTAATAGGACATGTAAAGAAAGAATACAGGAACTACTATAATAAAATGCATATGCTTGACTAAATCTAATAACTTTATAATAGCTAATGGTATATACTTTTTACTGATTGATTGCCATGTACACGACATAGTAACAGGCACTTTACATACATGATCACATTTAATGCTGATAATCTGTGTAGTTGGTATTATTTCACGATTTTGCAGTTGAGGGAACAATCTCAGAGACTTATGTTGATAATAATAACAACGACAATATTAAGGAAAATGAACGCTTAGTAAAATGTAAGCATTTTGCAGACATGTGCTAATGTAATCCTCACTAAAAACCTATGAGATAACTAGAACTATCATTTTTATACATATTTTCCACATTAGGAAATGCAAGCATAGAGAAGTTAAGGATCCTCCCAAGACCAAGTGCTAACTAAGGTCAGAACTAAGATTAGGTCAGATTATATTTGTTAACTTTTTATTCTTCCATACCCTATATTGTTATAATTAATAATTTAATCTCCTTTTTATAGTGTCACAATAATTATAATTACTCTAAGACTACTTCAGAGGCAAGTGTGTATGAAGCAATTTCATCAGCACATAAACATGCACACACACATGAACATACACACACAATGATATGTTTGAACTCCCAAACATCCAATAAAATGTGGTATTGCATTCATTGAAAGGTCTTTTATTTTGACCTGTCCTTCAGATCCATTTCTCCCTATTTCAGATCCCCTCCAGAGTATGGGCCCCCTCTTCTGCAAAATGTTGAAGACTACTGCCATAGTGGTTGATTGTTTTGCTTTAAGAATCAGAAAGACCAGACTATAATCCTGGTTCTTCCACATGTAACCTCTTTTATCTGGGGTACATTTCTTGGAACCTTACATATTTGTTTCCTCTTCTATAAAGCACGAATGGTAATGTCTACCTCACATGTTTTTATCAGGATTGATTAAGGAAATATATATGAACATCTTCACCACAGTGCTACAGAAACACATAGAACTTTCCTCTATTTTTGTGACTGTGAATGTACTTAGGAGATAAGAAAAATTGACATTTTGAGCAATAATACAGAGAAACTCTTAACCATACCATAAGCTCAGCAAGAATCATCTCCAATTTTGCTTTTAAAGAAGACACAGAGTCTCATCCCTTATCAATAGTAGTTGCTCCACAGAAGGAGGCTCCATGTTTGTGCTTGGACTGACTATTTATGTCATTTAATATTTATATTTATGTAATATCTTTTGAGAAATGTATTTAAAATTTGTTTTCATTCTCCTGATTGGTCTTGATTACTAAAGGAAGTGTCTCATGTCAAAAGCATGGTGTCTGGTTTCAGAGTGCTGGGATCATCTATCTGTTTAATCTCTATGACTCTCAAATTTTTCATCTGTCATATTACATTAATGATATTTACCAACCATCTTTTGAAGAATTAAGGATAAAATACTCTATTACTATATTTGAAAAGTGTTGAAATATAAAGATTACTATATATGAAATATAACAATATTTAGTAAGGATCAGCCCTATTGAAAACTTACTTCATGATCTTAGGTGATCTTAATGATGTTTGGGGGCATTCAGAAACAATCCCATCTTCACACTGACCTCTTCCTGAGATAAGTAACTTTCAAAATAAAAAAATAGGATACACTTGGAAAGAGACTATTCAGATAAACCAATATCAAATCAACAGTGGATAAGTATTTTTACAACTCAAAAGCATTCTGTCTAATCTAAAGCCTCAAAACATTTTCATGGAAAAACTGGGATTTGAATTTAGAAGGGATTCACTTGAAACTCTTTAGAGAAATAATCTTCTTTAGGCATCACTTGTCCTGAGGCAAGAGGCGGCTAGTATGGAGGAAATACATTCAAATGGGTCACTCCACCTGTTATGAATCTTGCTCTGGAGATGTGAGCAACAAAAATCATTTTCACCTTGCATCACATGGATATTTAAAGAGGTATCCATAAAGGTTCAAGAACTTTGTCTGGTAACTGCTGCTTTCCCTCCATCGATTAATTCTCTTCTTTAATGGAAAGGCTTTTCTTAGAAGCAGGTATTCCAGAAAGACAAGTTTGAGAAGCACTCATTCATGAATGGGGAATTCTATTCTCTGCACTTGGAACATGTGAGAGTTCCCTTTCCCTATGGGAACCTAGGTTTCTGAGAAAGCTGAAAGTCAGGTGAATAGCAAAGGGGCATAATTCCAGTGTGGGGACCTGTGACATAGTTTATCTGTAGACTAATGTCACAGAGAGAACTTCTGTGTTCTCGTCAATATTAAATCTTTTCTGGAAACCCACTCTTCATTGCTTGAGAGCCAGAGCAGTGAAAGGCTAAAATCAATGGCATCTATTTTAAAATATTTGACGCTGAAAGCTGTTTTTCACATTCCTCAGAGGGCTAAGGAAGTAGTGAGAAACTCTAAAAGGCTCTTGATTAGTTATCTCTGGGACTGTGTGATGATCCCTATGGAAATTAGGCAGGATTAAAACGTGGGGAGATAACAAAAACAGATCAGAGTTTTAGTTATTCCAGATCCTTATCACTTGGTATTGTTAGTTACTTTCCTTTTAGTCATTGTAGGAAGTATGTAGTGGGAAATTATTGTGGTTTTAATTTACTCTCCCTGATGACTAATGATTTTGAGTATTTTTTTCTGTTACTCTTGAACATTTATATATCTTCTCTTGTGAAGTTTCTGATCAAGCTCTTCACTGGATTTGAAAATAGAGTTCTGGCTTTATTACTAAGCTGTAAGTGTTCTTTAAATATTCCTGATAGGAATCTTTGTCATATATATAATATATATGCAAAATTTTCTAATACATTGATGGATTGCCATCTTTAAAAATTGTGTCATCTGATAAGCAGAAGACAAAATTTTGACAAGATCCAATTTTTTACATTTTCTTATGGTTCATCCTATTGTGTCATATCTAATAAGAATTGGCCTATCCCAAGGTAAAAAAAAATTTCTTCTAGAATTTCCGTACCTTTAGCTTTAACATGAAGGCCTCTGACTCATTTTAAGTTAATTTGTGTATATCGTATGAAAAATGGTTGTCTCATTTTTTTTTCTCTTATGGATATCTAATTGATCCAGCACAATTTGTTGAGAAGTGAATTCTTCCCTTATTGAAATACTTTGACATCTTTGTAAAAGAAATCACATACTTAGATCTATTTCTAGACATTCTGATATGTTTCAACGGTCTATATGTTTATCCTTATGTTAATGCCACACCGTATTGATTATGGGAGCTTTATAATGTCTTGAATTTAAGTAGAGTAAGTGCCCCAACTAATTTTTTTGAGAGAGATTTGCTATTCCAGGTTCCTTTAATTTTGTATATTTCTATCTAAATTTCAGAACAGGATTCTGATTTCTCTAAAAATCCTGTTGGGATTTTTATTGGAATTGCATTGAAAATATTGAATGACATGGTAAAATATTGAGACTTTTAATTCATCAACATGATTTATCTCTCCACTTATGCATTTAATTTCTCTCAGCAGTGTTTTCTACTTTTCATATATAGGTCTGGAATATACATATAACATTAATCCTCCCAATTTTTTGTTTTTAAATAGTATTTTACATACCACTTTCTTCCTAATTTCACTTTCTAATTCTTGAAATTATAGAAATACATTTGTTCTTTTGTATCAACATTGTATCCTGTGACCTGGTTAAATTAATGATTTGGGCTATTAGATTTGTTGTAGAGCAGTTAATATTTTCTACCTATATAATCATGCCATCAGAACATAAATAGATTCAAAGACTGTTACTTCATTTCCAATCTATATGGCTTTCATTTCTTTTTGTTATCATATTTAAATGGCTAGAACCTAGGGTACGGCACAGAACAGAAATGATGAGTGGACATGCTTGTCTTGTTCTAATCTTAGAAAGAAATTATTCACCATTAAATAATATAGTAGTCGTAGATTTTATGCAGATGTTCTTTATCAGGTTGAGCAAGTTCCTTTCTATTCTTCATTTGTTAAAAAAAAAAAATTTAGGGGTGATGTCAGAATCATGGCAGAGTCAATTTGCCTGAGACTCTCTCCCCTCCAATATACAACAAAAAGGGGCATCTATACTCCAACAGAAGACATCCTAAGAACACAAAAACCTCAGAGAGACACACAGCCACATGACGGAGGGTAGAGAGTCTGGAGCCCCCTCAGAGGATCTGGAACAGGGTAAGAGAGATCTTCGCTCCCTCACCTAAAGACTGTGATCAGGACCAAAGGAGGATCCATGAGGGAAGGAGTTGGGGAGGGGTTGCTCATTCATGGGATCATCAAGGACTCTCTAGGGCCCTGGCAGCCTAGAGGGAAGCCTTCTAATGGGGTGAAAGCTTTCACAGAGGGTAACCTCATCAAGCAAAGACCCCAGGAGACCAGATAGTGAGAGCTGATTGGGAAACCTGGGTCTGTGTGCAACAGAATGAGCACCCCCCCCCCCAATGCTTCACTATCTCACCTGAAGGTGGAGGGCTCAGAATACATGGCTCTTGACCCTCACCCAGTGGCAATAGCCTGTAACTGCAACTGAATAACATCAGAAAGAGAAAGACCTGACTTTCCAACAGCAGACACTACATCAAATCTCCAAACCAGAGAGAAAACAACGAACACCCAAAACTCAATCCTGAGGACAGAAATATGTAAGCTAAATTTCAATGAATTCAAAATAGCTATCATCAAAAAACTCAGTGAGGTAAAAAGAATGCAGAGAAACAATTCAATGAGTTCAGGAGCTACTTCACAAAAAAGATTGAAACTATAAAGAAGAATCAATAAGAAATATTAGAGATGAAAGACACAATGGAAGAGCTAAAACAAAATATGGATTCCCTGCATGCTCGAGTGGATGTCATAAGAAGTGTGTCAGCATAAGCGAAGATACACATGTTGAAATGCTCCAGGCAGAGGAGAAGAGAGAACTAAGACTAAAAAGAAATGAAGACAGTCTCTGAGAAATATCAAACTCAATGAGGAAATGCAACATAAGAATTATAGGTATTCAAGAAGGTGAATAGAAGAAGAATGGAGCAGAAAGTGTGTTCAAAGAAATAATAGCAGAGAATGTTCCAAGTCTAGGGAGAGGGAAATATGTGTGGAAGAAACTTCCAGATCTCCTAGATTTATCAACTTAAAAAGGCCTATTCTGAGGCATATTGTAGTAAAATTGGCAAAAATGAATGACAAATAAAGAATACTAAGGGCAGAAAGACAGAGGAAAATAACTTACAAAGGAACGCCTATCAGGTTTTCTTCAGATTTCTCTGAAGCCACCTTACAAGCTAGGAGAGAATGGAGTGACATATTCACAACTTTAAAACACAAGAGTCTTCCGCCAAGAATACTCTATCCAGCAAAAATATCATTCAGATATGAGAGAGAAATTAAATCTTTCCCAGACAAGCAAAACCTAAGGGACTTCATAGCTGTGAAACCATCCCCTTTATAAGAAATCTTCAAGAAGGCCCTCATACCTGAAAAAAGAAAAAAAGAGAGAAAAGGGTCACAAAACACAGAGTAAGGAGATAAATAGGTAGACAGAATCAGAATAGGATAGCAAATATTCAACTATAGCATTAGGCTAAAGGTAAAGAATACACCAAAAACAAAGGCAATCTTGTCATTCTAATCACAAACTCACAACACAAGTTGAAATAAGATATGAGAAAAATAACTTAGGAGGGCAGGAGGAAAGGGACTGAATCAGTTTAGACTAAGGAAATAAGAGGCCATCAGAATATAGACTGTCTTATACACAAGATTCTAAAAACTAAACAAACAAGCAAAACAAAGATACAAAAAAGAAATAAGGAAAAAACAAAGAAACACAACATAGAAATTTCATAATTCAATGGGTAGACCAAAGAACACAGGATGAGAAACAAAGGAAATGCAGGAAAACCAGAAAACAAGTGATATAATGACAGCATTAAGCACTCATACATCAATAATCACGCTAAATGTAAATGGATTGTATTCTCCAATAAAAAGACACAGAGTGAGTGGCAAGATGGATTAAAGAACAAGATCCAACAATTTGCTGCCTCCAGGAAACATATCTCAGCTCCAATGAGAAACAGGCTAGAGTGAAGGGATGGAAGAAGATACTCCAAGCTAATGGCAAACAAAAGAAAGCAGGTGTTGCAATACTTATATCAGACAAAGTAGACTTCAAGATAAGACAGGTAAGGAGAGACAAAGAGGGACAGTACATAATGATCAAAGGGACACTCCAACAAGAAGAAATAACACTTATAAATATTTATGAACCCAGGGCTGACCCAGTGGTGCAGTGGTTAAGTGCGCATGTTTCACTTCTCAGATGCCTGGGGATCGCCAGTTTGGATCCCGGGTGCAGACATGGCACCACTTGCCAAAAGCCATGCTGTGGTAGACGTCCCACATATAAAGCAGAGAAAGATGGGCATGGATGTTAGCTTAGGGCCAATCTTCCTCAGCAAAAAGAGGAGGATTGGCAGTAGTTAGCTCCGGGTTAATCTTCCTCAAAAAAGAAAAAAAATCTATGCACCTAAAATAGGAGCACCAAAGTTCATAAAGCAACTATTAATAAAATTAAAAGCAGATATTAAAAAAAGCACAATAATACTAGCAGACCTCAACACCCCACTCACATCAATGGATAGATCATCCAGACAGAAAATCAACAAGGAAACAGTGGACTTAAATGAAAAGCTAAAACAGTTGGAGTTAATAGACATATATAGAATACTCCATCCAAAACAGCAGAATACACATTCTTCTCAAGTGCACAGGGAACATTCTCAAGGATAGACCATATGTTGGGAAACAAGGCAAGCCTCCTCCATGAATTTAAGAAAATTGAAATAATAACAAGAATCTTTCCCAATCATAATGCCATAAAGCTGGAAATTAATTACAAGAAAAAAGCCAAGAAAAGGACAAAGATGTGGAAACTAAATGACATGCTATTGAACAAGCAATTGATCTTTGAAGAAATTAAAGGAGAAGTCAAAAAAGTATCTGGAGAGAAATGAAAATGATAACATTCCATACCAGCTCATATGGCATGCAGCAAAAGCCGTATTAAGAGGGAAATTCTTCACAATACAGCACACCTTAACAAACAAGAAAAATCCCAAAAAGCAATCTCAAATTACACCTAACTGAATTAGAAAAAGAAGAACAAACAAAGCCCCAAGTCAGCAGAAGGAGAGAAATTACAAAAATCAGAGCAGAAATAAATGCTATTGAAACAAAAAAGGAAGTAGAAAGGATCAATGAAACAAAGAGATGGTTGTTTGAGAAGATAAATAAAATTGACAAACCCCTAGCCAGACTTACAAAGAAAAAAAGAGATAAAACTCTGTTAAACAAAATCAGAAATGAAAGAGGAGAAATAATAACAGAATCCATAGAAATACAATGGATTCTAAGAGAATACTATGAAAAACTGTATGCCAACAAAATGGATAACCTAGAGGAAATGGATAAATTCTTAGATTCTTACAAACTTCTAAAACTGAATCAAGAAGAAGCAGACAGTCTGAACAGACCAACCACAAGGAAAGAGATTGAAACAGTAATCAAAACATCCCAAAGAATAAAACCCCAGGACCAGATGGCTTTCCTGGGGAATTTTACCAAACTTTTGGAGAGGATTTAATACCTATACTTGTCAAGCTATTCCAAAAAATTAGGGAGGATGGAACACTTCCTAACACATTCTACGAGGCTAACATCACTCTGATACCAAAGCCTTACAAGGACAACACCAAAAAGGAAAACTACAGGCCAATATCACTGATGAATATAGATGCAGAAATCCTTAACAAGATTTTGGCAACCCAAATTCAGTGATACATTAAAAGGATCATAAATCATGATCAAGCGGGATTCATACCAGGGACACAAGAATGGTTCAACATCTGCAAATCAATCAATGTGATACACCACATCCACAAACTGAGGAATAAAAATAACATGATCATTTCAATAGATGCAGAGAAAGCATTTGACAAGATCCAACAGCCATTTATGATACAAATTCTTAACAAAATGGGGATAGAAGGAAATTACCTCAACTTAATAAAGGCCATATATGACAATCCCACAGCCAACATCATACTCAATGGCAAAAACTGAATAACAGTCCCCTGAAAACAGGAACAAGACAAGGATGCCCACTATCACCACTCTTATTCAACATAGTACTGGAGATTTTAGCCAGAGCAATTAGTCAAGAGAAAGAAATAAAAGGAATCCAAATAGGGAGTGAAGAAGTGAAACTCTCACCCTTTGCAGATGACATGATCTTATATATAGAAAACCCCAAACAATCCTTTGGAAAACTAGTAGAAATAATTAACAACTACATTGAAGTGGCAAGGTACAGAATCAACTTACAAAACCGGTTGCTTTTCTATACTCCAATAACCAATTTACAGAAAGAGCACTGAAAAATATAATTCCATTTGCAATCAGAACTAAAAGAATAAAGTAATTGGGAATAAATTTAACCAAGGTGGTGAAGGACTTATACAATGAAAACTATAAGACGTTATTGAAAGAAATTAATAATAACATAGAGAGATGGAAAGAGATTCCTTGCCCATGGATTGGAAGAATAAGCATAGTTAAAATGTCCATACTACCCAAGCAATCTACAGATTCAATGCAATCTCAATCGGAATCCCAATGACATTCTTCATGGAAATAGAGCAAAGAATCCTAAAATTCATACAGGGCAACCAAAGACCCTGCATTGCTAAAGCAGTCCTGAGAAAAAAGAACAAAGCTGGAGGTATCACAATCTCTGACTTCAAAATGTACTACAATGCTATAGTGATCAAAATGGGGTGATACTAGTACAAAAACAGGCACACAGATCAATGGAGCAGAACTGAAAGCCCAGAAATAAAACCACACATCTACAGACAGCTAATCTTCAACAAAGGTGCCAAGAACATACAATGGAGAAAAGATAGTCTCTTCAATAAATGGTGTTTGGGAAAACTGGACAGCCACACACAAAAGAATGAAGGTAGACCACTCTCTCACACCATACACAAAAACAAACTCAAAATGGATCAAAGACTTGAAGATACGTCCTGAAACTATAAAACTCCTGGAAGATAATATCAGTAGTACACTCTTTGACATCAAATTAAAAAGGATCTTTTCAAATACCATGTCTTCTCAGACAAGGGAAACAGAAGAAAAAATAAACATGTGAGAGTTCATCAGATTAAAGAGCTTCTGCAAGGCAAAAGAAATTAGAATCAAAACAAAGAGACAACTCACCAATTGGGAGAAAATATTTGCAAATCATATATCTGACAAGGGGTTAATCTCCATAATATATAAAGAACTCACACAACTGAACAACAATAAAACAAACGACATGATCAAAAAATGGGCAGAGAAGAGATACAGACATTTTTCCAAAGAAGGTATACAAATGGCCAATAAACACAGGAAAAGATGTTCAACGTCACTAATCATCAGGGAAATGCAAATCAAAACTACACTAAGATACCAACTTATGCCTGTTAAAATGGCTATAATCACTAAGACTAAAAATAGCAAATGTTGGAGAGCGTGTGGTGAGAAGGGCACCCTCATACCCTGCTGGTGGAAATGCAAACTGGTGCAGCCACTATGGAAAACAGTATGGAGATTCCTCAAAAAACTAAAAATAGAATTACAATATGACCCAGCTATCCCACTGTTGGGTATCTACCCAAACAATTCGAAATCAACAATCCAAAGTAGCATATGCACCCCTATGTTCATTGCAGCACTGTTCACAATAGCCAAGACATGGAAGCAAACTAAGTGCCCATCAATTGATGATTGGATAAAGAAGATGTGACATATATATATATAATGGAATACTACTCAGCCGTAAAAAAAAAGGACAAATTCATCCCATTTGCAATAATATGGAAGGACCTGGAGGGAATTATGCTAAGCAAAATAGGCCCAACTGAGAAAGACAAACACCGGATGATTTCACTCATATGTGGAATATAAACAAATACATGGACAAAGAAAACAGCTCAGTGGTTTCCAGGGGAAGGGGGGTGGGGGGTGGAGTGTGGGCACAGAGGGTGAAGGGGAGCACTTATGTGGTGACAGTCAAGAAATAATGTACAACTGAAATCTCATATTGATATAAACTATTATGAACTCAAAAAAAATTTTTTTAAATTTTAAAAGACAAGTTGTAATTTATCAAACATTTTTTTCTATGTATTGAAATGATCCTATGATTCTTCTCCTCATTACATTGATTTGGTGATTCAGTTTGATTGATTTCTGAATGTTTAGCTGGCCTTTTATTCCTGGGATAAACTCCACATTGTCATGATCAATTATTATTTTTAAAAATGACAGATTTGGTTTACTGGTACTTTACTATCTTTGTACATTTGTTATTAAAGGATAGTTGTCATTTTCTTTCTTGGAAGCAACTCAGCATTTGGGCAATGCTGGCTTCATAATTAAATGCATACACAATGTTCCCTCTATTTTCTGAAAGAATTGGTATAGAATTCATATTATTATTATTTTTTTAATATTTTGTGAAATTCAAATAGAAATCACTGGGCCTAGAGTTATTTTTGATAATGACATTAACTACAAATTTAATTTCTTTAACCAATAAATGAGAATTCAAGTTCTCTAGTTCTTCTTCTGTCAGATTTTGTAATATTTTTTAGAAATAATTTCTAAATTTTCAAATTTATTGTCCTTAATTTGTTCATAATATTTCCTATTATTTGTTATTGTCTATAGAACTTGAAATGCTGTGTGATCTTTCATTCTTGGTATGAGCATTTTCCTCCTTTCTCTCTTTCTTCTTCTTTCCCATCTTTCATCCCTCCTATCGAGCAATTTTCCTCCTTTCTCTCTTTTTTGTTCTTTCCTATCTTTCCTGCCTCCCTATCCTCATCCTAGGCTTCATCAGTTTTATTGATATTTTCAAAGAATCAGGTTTTTGTGTCATTGATTTTTCTATAGTTTTTTCGTTTACTATGTCACTGAGTTTTTTCTTATCCCTATTATTTCCTGTCTTTGAAACCACCTCCACATCTTCCATCTGCTTCCCTCTCTAAAATGTTTCTGTAAGTTGTTTTTCAGAAAGTATATGCATAAGAAAGAGCATACGTAGAAGATGGAAACCTCATCCTCAGATGACCTCGAGCCACCTAGGAACAAAAAGGTCCCTGACTATAGAACCTAACGTGATGTGAAAGCAGCATGGGAAACCTAGTGAAAAGTGAAGTGTCCCTCAATTTGTAGTACACCAGGCTTAAAAGATACTTGCACTCCCACCATCCAATCATATTCTGTCAAGCTAGTATTTTATATAACCACTACAACTTCCAACTCTTTAAAAATCTGTCCTTGCTTCACCTCAGGGCAACAGACTTGGGGCTTGCTTGCTGTCTCCTTTCTGGTCGACCTTGCAATAAACCTCTTTCTTCTTTCAAAAGCTGGTGCCATAGTATTGGCTTCTGTGTGCATTATGAAGTGAGCCCTTGGTCAGCAAGATCTTCTACTTAGTTTCTGTTTAATTTCCTCTCATTTTTCTGGCTCTATAAGTCAAATCCTTTATAACTGATTTTAGACATTATTGCTTTTCTAATCTATATGTTGAAATTTTCCTCTCAGGTCTTTAATGACTTCCCAGAAATTCAGATACATTGTCAATTAAATTTCATTTATTTCAAAATTTTTATTAGTTTTGTGTTTTCTTTTGTTAATTGAAGTAAATTCACATCACATCAAATTCATCATTTTAAAAAGTTAAAAATATTAAATCCATTGGCATTTTTGTGCATTCACAACTTTGTACAATGATTGAAACTATCTAATTGCAAGACATTTTCATCACCCCACACCAATAAAGCAGTCAATTATCATTTTGCCCTGCCCCTAGCATCTAGAAACTACTAATCTGTTTTCTGTTTCTATGGATTTGCTTATCCTGTACATTTAATATATATAGAACCATACAATGTATGGCTTTTTATGTCTTCTTTTCCTTAGCATGTTTTCAAGTTTTATTCATATTGTAGTATGTATCAATACTTCATTCCTTTCTACGGTGGAATAATATTCTACTGTTTGAATATGTTACAGTTGGTTATCCATTCATCAGTTGACAGAAATTTGAGTTGTTTTGGCTATTGTGAATAGCACTAAGATTATTTGTATACAAGTTTGTTTGAATATCTGTTTATAATTGTTGTGGCTATAAATCTAGAAGAGGAAATTCTTGGTCATGTGGCAATTCCATGTTTAACGTTTTGAGAAATATCAACTGTTTACCCACTTTCTATGGGTCGACTTTCATTTTCTTGATCATTTCCTTTCAGGCACAAGAGTTTTTAATTTTGATGGTCTCTAATTTATCTATTTACCTTTTGTTGCCATAATAGGAAACCACTGCCTGATCCAAAATCATGAACACTTTTACTTATGTTTTCTTCTCAGAGTTTTGCAGTTTTAGCTTTACCTTTTGGTTTGATCCACTTTGAGTCAATTTTTGTAAACAGTGTAAAGTAGGGGTCCAAATTCATTCTTTTGTATTTGGATACCAGTTTCCCAACACCATTGGTCGAAAACTATTAATTTTCTGCTGAACAGTCTTGGTAATCTTGCCAAAACTCAATTGACGATAGATATATGGGTTGATATCCAGACTCTTACTTCTATTTCTTTTATCTATATGTGTCTCCTTATGCCCATCCCACACTGTTTTAATTACTGTAGCTTTTAGTAAGTTCATAGATAAGGAAACGTGAGTCCTTCAATTTTTTTCTTCTATTTTCAAGAGTGTTTGAGGTTCCATGATGTTCTATATAAATCTTAGGATCAAATTTTTCTTTCTCCAAAAAAAGGCTGTTGGTATCCTGATAGGGAAAGCATTGAATCTGTAGATCACTTTGGGGACTATCGCTATCTTAATTACATCATCTTCTAATCCATGAACACTGGATGTATTTCTATCTTTTTAGGTCTACTTTAATTTCTTTTAAAACTGTTACATAGTTTTCATGTAAAAAGTCTTTCATCTCCTTGGTTAAATTTATCTTTATGTATTTTATTCTATACAATGCTATTATAAATGAATAGTTTACTTAATTTTATCTTCAGATTGTTTGTTGCTAGTGTACAGAAATATAACTGGTATTTGCATGTTGATCTTGTATACTACTTCTTTGATGACTTGTTTTTTAACTCTTATATATACAAAGTATATATGTATTCTTTAGGATTTTCTGTATATAAAATCATGCCCTTGTGAATAGAGATATTCTTACTTCTTCCTTTCCAATTTGGATGCCTACTACTTCTCTTTTTAACATAATCTCTCTAGTAATATATCTAGTAAAATGTTAACTATAAATAGTAAGAGTGGACATCCTTGTATGGTTTTGACTTTATGAGCGAAGTATTTTCTGAGGTATAGTTTTTTGTTTGTTTAGTGACTTTTCTAAATTATTTTTGTAAAATGACATTTGTTGTCATGTGTGGTTATTGAAGTGTCTCTTCTGTTAATTTAGTGGTCAGCTAGTTATTTGACTAGATTGAATACTTAGGCAGACTGTTTAAAACTCAACCTTAATCTTCACTGCCTGCCTTCACAGACCTAAAGATAAATAGGTAGTAAAAGTTTAATGTCTTTAAATTTTATGAGCATGCATCCAGCTCTGAGTATGTGGATGGTTGTCTAGAGTCCTTGTTATACACAAGAAATTTTCAAAGCCCTTATTGTTTCCATGTATGTCCTTCCCCAGCCTCATTCTTTTCAGGTTATTCAGACTATCTATTGCTTTCCTTGCCTTACCATTACATCAGACAGTTGTGGCCAGTATATATGACTTTAGATGGTTGTGACAAAATCTGCTCTGAAGTTCACTCCAGCCCTGGGAAATTTTCAAGGCAGATAAAGCAAAGTCAAGCAAATGAGTCAAATCTCCAGGGAGCTACCACTAAGTTCAAAACACGCAATCATAATTGTTTGAGACCTAGGTCCGTATTGTTCCCTCTGGCGCGTGCAAACCACATGAGGAATGTGGGACATCATCCTCATGGCTACCACTGTGCTGGGAAGTGGAAAATGGTAGGGGAGTTAATTAAAACACCACAAAGTTCTCTTTGTCAGCTTTTTTCTTTATTGAGCATTCCCCTGGTTGTTGTATCTTCTTGCTTAGGTTTCATAGTCCTGAAACTTTGGGAAACAATTTAGCAGGGATTTAAATAGCTAAACACACACTTACCTTATGATACAGACATTCTATTGGTATTTATCAAGAATAATAAAAATGTACATACACACAAATTCTCGTTCATGAATGTTAATAACAGTTTTATTTGTAACAGTCCAAGACTATAAATAATCCAAAAGTGTAGCAGTAGGTAAATGGGTAAGAAAATTGTGGCACAGCCAAACAATGGAATACTACTCATCAAATTACAGAATATTCTGGACCCATCTAGTGGTGTAGTGGTTAAGTTTGTGTACTCCCCTTCAGCAGCCTGGGGTTTGCAGGTTGAGATCCTGGATGTGGACCTAGAACCACTCATAAAGCCGCACTGTGGTGGCATCCCACATAAAAAATAGAGGAAGATTGGCACAGATATTAGCTCAACAATGGTCTTCCTCAAGCAAAAGGAGGAAGATCGGCTACAGATGTTAGCTCAGGGCCAATCATCCTCAGAAAAAAATGTATATATAGAAAATTCTTAGTTACTCAATATTCTATTCTCTAACACTAGTGTAAATTACATGTATTTTAACTACACATCTTATTGTTTGTTGAAGGCAGATGGACATGTAATTGAATTTTGTATATTAATCCTATGGTCAGACACTACGCTGTTCTATTTCTAATAATATCTATAAAATCTATGTAAATGATCACGTCATCCACAAATAATGTCTGTTCTATTTTCTCCTTTCCATTTCTTATGTATCAGATTTTTGTCTCATTGTGTTGGTTACGACCTGCATTACAATGCTGAATGATATCAGTGATAGGAATGAATATCTTTTTCTCATTCTTAATTTTAAAGCTAATGTGTCTAACTTAAGCTGTTTATGATAATGTTTTATGTAGGGTTTTTAATAAATAATAATTTTAGTGTTAAGAAAGTTTCTTTATATTATTAACAAACTAGATGTTTAATAGTGATAAACATTTATCACGTTTTTCTGCACATAGTAAAATAACTATTTGGTGTTTCGCTTTTAATTTCCAATTTTGTAGATATATTTATCAAGACCCTAATAATAAACTATTCTAGAATATCTGGCATAAATTTAACTTGGTAATGGAACATTAATTTTTATACAAAGCTAGAGTGGGCTTGCTAATATTTTTTAAAACTTTTTGCAGTCTCACTTTTGAAGGGAAAAATACAAGTAATTAATTGCCTTTCTTTGTTACAATAGTTATATAGTCTTGCAAAATAATGAGTTTACTCTTTACTTCTCTATGAAAGACTTTGTATAAAAGTAGTATCATCTATGGAGCCAGCCCCTGTGGAGTATTGGTTAAGTTCACGTGGTCTGTTTTGCTGGCCTGGGGTTTGCAGGTTCAGATCCTGGGCACAGACCTCGGTAGCGCTCATCAAGCCACAATGTGGCAGCATCCTACATACAAAATAGAGGAATATTGGCAAAGATGTTAGCTCAGTGACAATCTTCCTCAAGCGAAAAGAGGAAGGGTTGGTAACAAATGTTAGCTCAAGGCCCATCTTCCTCACAAACACACCAAAAAAGTAGTGTTATCTATTGGCCAGCCCAGTGGTGCAGTGGCTAAGTTCATACACTGTGCTTCAGCAGTCCAGGGTTCACCAGTTTGGATCCCAGGTGTGGACCTACGCTCTGCTTGGCAAACCATGCTGTGGCAGGCATCCCACATATAAAGAAGAGGAAGATGGGTGTGGATGTTCACTCAGGGCTAGTCTTCCTCAGCAAAAAGAGGAGAATTGACAGCGGATGTTAGCTCAGGGCTAATCTTCCTCAAAAAAAAAAAAAGTAGGACTATTTATTTTGCAAGAATATGGTAAAATTTTATGAATCCATTTGGGCCTGGTATTTCTTTTATGGAGTTATTTTTAATTAATTCTATTTCTTACTAGTTATAGACTAGATAGGTTTTGTAATTTTTCTGATTCACTTTTGGTGGTAATTTTTTTCTAGAAATGTCTTTTTTTGATCCAAATTTTCAAAATTATTGGCATTTAGTTGACAACATTTTATAGTTTTATTAATCTCCTTTGTTTATCAACAGTTATGTACCTCTTCTTTATTTATGTTTTTTCTTTTGTATTGATCCATATTACTCAGTTTCTTTATTTTGATAGGTTTTTTCCAAGATCCAGTTTCTGAATTTCTCGCTTTCTTTTTTATGTTTCTCTTTCATTAATTTCAAGTATGAGTTTTCTTATGTCTTCTCTTTTCGTTTCTGTATAATCTTCTAAAGATATAATTCTAAAGATAGAATTATTTTCAGCTTTTCTTTTCTTATAATGTAAATATTAAGGCTATAATTTTCTTTTTTTAAAAAAAGATTTTATATTTCCTTTTCCTCCCAAAGCCCCCCAGTACATAGTTGTGTCTTTTTAGTTGTGGGTCCTTCTAGTTGTGGCATGTCAGATGCCACCTCAGCATGGCTTGATGAGCTGTGCCATGTCCGCACCAGTGAAACCCTGGGCCGTAGCAGCGGAGCGCGCGAACTTAACCACTCGGCCACAGGGCTGGACCCTATAATTTTCTTTCTAAGTGCCACAATTTGTGCATCTTATAAAGTTTGGTATGTATTCTATTAATTATACTTCAAATATAGGTAGTTTTAAAATTCCAGTATGATTTTTTCCAATCAAATTAGGTATTTTGCAAGATGTAATTATAATTTCCTAATATTGTATATGTGTTTGTATCTATAGCTATCTATATTTAAATCTATGTTTATATCTTTATCTATACCTATATCTAGATATATATTTTATTGTGATAAGATTTTTGTATGCAATCACTTCTTTAAAATATGTTGAGACTTTCTATAAAGATCCAGTAATTAATTCTGTAAATATCTTATCTATGCATACAAATAATATGTATTCTTTGTTAAAATATAATCTTATGCATACCTCTATATACTTTTAAATTATGTTGTTCAGATCTTTTATATCCTTTCTGACTCATTGCCTGCTTTACTCATCAATAATGAAAAAAGAGCATTGAAATCTTCCACTGTGAATGTTGATGGATATTTTACTTCATTTGGGTTTATCTAACTTTATTTTATTCATTTAAGTCTATATTACTAAATGCTTGTATGAGTCAAGGTGATGGAGCAAGGAGAAGATGGAGTGAAATGCCATAACTTAAAAGGAGTATTGTAAGAGATTATTTTCAAGATGTGGACAGTTATAGTGTAACTACAAGGTGTGCAATACCCTGGGACTACTAAGAGTTGAATATGGTAGAGTACAGTGGATGTCTGGAAGGGCAAACAGAGCGGAAATGAGCAAGTAAAACAGAGAAAATGCACAATAAAATAAAATAAACTTTGGAGGGACCTTACATGGACACAAGAGGATCATCTGCTATGAACTAAGGAATACAATTTACTCAACCTGTTCCATTTAGGTTCTACTGACATTCCTCTTCCTCTCTCTCCCAAGGGGGGAAAAGACAAAACAAATATGAACTAAAATAAGGGGAAAATATGCATTGTGGCATTTCCCAATTCTCACCAATATCTTAATACTAGATGATACCTAGTAACACAAAACAGTGTACATATTTTCTATGTATGCAATGAGTATAGTTAAATATTGAGATACTATTTCCGAATCTCCACAATAATGGCGATGATTCTACGTTGACGAGAAAAATATTATTACTCTTCTGATGCTCTCTTAGCATATTGGTTTAATTAGATGATAAAGAATTCAATATCATATATATGTATACATAAAACCATGGTAAATGTCAGCAAGTTCAGTCTTTGAGGAAATCATTCTAGGACAGTAGAGACATAGAAAAATAAATATATACAATATTTCATCAGTGCTATCACATTACAGAACTACTGAATCATCCCTGTGATTATCCTCAAGAGATAAACAATAAAAGTAAGCCTCAAGCCCCTCTATATAACCATTATAATAGTATTAGCTTTATTTCTTTAAAAATAACCACACACATATTGGTGGTTGTAAAATGCTTCTGGGAGTTTTTCCCTCTGGTCCCTCTTGTGCCTTTTAATTCAATGCGTTCCCAGGAATGCTTTCCTAAAAGGTTCTTTTGAAATGGAAGACTCCTGGGAGAGTCAGAGGCTTTCTATCTCTATTTGCTGTTTCATAGCACAGTCTCAGAAAAATAAGAGGAACCAGACTGAAGGATCACCTTGACATTCCAAAGAAATGTAAAATATTGCAGCAGTGAGCATCATAAATTATACATATGTGGATAAAATAAGGGGGGTTTTGGGGCCGGCCCAGTTGCGCAGTGGTTAAGTTTGCATGTTCCGCTTCTTGGAGGCCCAGGGTTCGCCGGTTTGGATCCTGGGTGCAGACATGGCACTGTTTGGCACGCCATGCTCTGGCAGCATCCCATGAATAAAGTAGAGGAAGATGGGCATGGATGTTAGCTCAGGGCCAGGCTTCCTCAGCAAAAAGAGGAGGACTGGCAGTAGTTAGCTCAGGGCTAATCTTCCTCAAAAAAAAAAAAAAGTGGGGTTTTGAAAAGCTCTTTATTTTATATAAAAATTTGGTCATAGTAATTCAACTTTTTAGGGTTTTTTTCTGGAATAATTTTATTAGTGGTTATTTTCAAAGGAGGGCATTCAGGAAAATCTGGATGATAATTTGAGGGCAAGTTGAGGGTTTTAAGCCTATATTTGCATGTGTGAGAAGACATTTAAGCATAATTTAAAAGGTATGAGGTTCTAAATCATACAGAAGTGGTTTAGATATAGACCTCACCCTTAGTACTTGTGTAACCTTGGGTTCTACTCTCACTATTTACAAAACAGGGACAATAATACAATAATTATACCTCATCAGGTACTGGTGAAGATGAAATGATTGGTAAATTAGAAGAATTAAGTATAATGCCTAGAACATATAATTACTTAGTATA
This sequence comes from Equus asinus, assembly GCF_041296235.1. Taxonomy (NCBI): domain Eukaryota; kingdom Metazoa; phylum Chordata; class Mammalia; order Perissodactyla; family Equidae; genus Equus; species Equus asinus. The sequence continues at coordinate 18,487,938 of NC_091806.1, forward strand.
TATGCCTAGAACATATAATTACTTAGTATATAACATCTAAACATTTTACTCTAAATTCATCAAATAATGAAGCCTGTAACTTTCAATTTCACAATATTTCTTTATTATAGATGTGATAAATAAAGTAACAGAAAAATAATCTCCAATTGCCCTTGATGGATTTTTACACTATTCATAGACTCTCATGTCCTTAGTCATAAATCCCACTTCCCAAGAATCTTATTTCAATGTCTTTTTTTCCTTTCAAACTACAGTTGACATTTCTTTGTAAACAATTCCTCACAGAGATCTTTTTCAAAGAATGTAAAGTATAAAGGAGAGATTTTTGGGAGACATTCTTCAACTGAAAGGTACGTTAAAACGTGGACTCAATATTCTTTGCCATTTGTGTCTAAACATACATGTGGGTAGGGCATGTGTGTGTGTGAAAGGGAGAGAAAGAGTATTTCTGAGAGAGAGAGATGGGGAGAGAGAGAACAGGGAGAGAGAAAGAAAAGAGTCTCAGAGAGATTTTATAGATTAAAAGAAGACCAGAAGGAAAATAACATGAGGATGGGACTGGGGGATATTTATGCATGAAGAAGATTGCTGACAGGATTCCTAGTAGAGACTCTATGGGCACTGCTTTGAAGGATCTTTTTCCTTATTAGTTTGTATTTTCCCAACTGATGTTCAATCATTGCGATTTGGGCAACACTGACCCAACTGCTAAGAGATGCTGAGGCTTGCACCAATGTTCAGGAAACATTCTAAACCAAAACTGTACTTTCTAAGGTCTGATTCTCTAGTTATTCTACAGTTTTGTTCTATGATTTTAATGAAAAGTTATCTTTAGATTTCTTTATATCCTTTGATCAGATTATTACACATAAATAAAAACTGTTTGATTATTCTCAGTTTATACATAAAAAGTACTTTGCTAAACTCTACGTTGAGCACAGTAGAAACTTATAATGACTTTCATGTTTCTTTATTAAACTTGGTATAGTCTAATGAGTTCTTCGACCAATCTACTCATGGCAGAATACAAAACTCCAAAAGTAAAACCAATTAATTGATTACAATGTTGATATCAATTTTCTTATACCAAAGTTTGTTCCTTTCCAAACATATGTGGGAGTATCATTCTGTGGAGTTGACAACTTAGAATCACAAGTCCATTATATTGAATATTCTTTACATGAACTGTATTTATTTTACTCTTGGCACAAGGCAAAGAGATCCCATATTATTAGTTCCACTTATTAGTTGAAGAAAGAGGCTAAGAGACGAAAAAACTGCTTGGTGCTAACAAGAAAGAATTAGCAGGACATGTAAGACTGGATGCTCATCTTCACAATCATTAGATGAGGGATCTGTCCACTGTATCATGACTCACGGGAAATTTTTTATTATTCTCCTTGTTTTGGAAATAATGAAAGTAGAACCCAAGGTTACACAAGTACTAAGGGGAAGGTCTATATCTAAACCACTTCTGTGTGATTTGGAACCTCATACCTTTTAAATGGTTTCCTCATTGGTATCATTGAAACCATTCATTGTAATTAACAGATGGTAAGGAAAAAAACATGATTTTGGTGTGGCAGACATTTGTCACTTGGTTATGGGTAAAAGGTAGTGGTTTCAACATATTCACTCTGCTCATAGGTATACTGCATCAAAATGGCGGTACTGTTCTAAATGTGAGTTGAAATAAGCCAATCATTCTTCAGTCACGGAGTTCTTCAACATGTCAACAGAAAGCAACTAACTCTCTAAGTGTTTCTAATGTTTCAAAAGTGACCTCTAAAATGTGTCTTTAGAATAAGTAGGAAAAAGGTGAAGCTTGTATTTAATAATAACCTCTGTTCCTACATTCAGATGCTCAGCATTGTGCCTCTGGTTCTCTATTTCCAGCCTCTCCATGTTTTGAATCTTGAACAAACATGCCAAGAAGGAGAGTAATTGAAACTATTTTCACCTAATTCAGCTATGTTCTGCTGTTATTAAGAGCCCTTAGTTATTTTTATTTCAAGAATAATTATTTAGTTTCACTGGATGTATGGAATGTTTGTGTGTGCTTAAAATTCCATACATAAATTATTTGTAGCATAGATAAGGGGAGGGACTTGCTTAGAGTTATACAGGTATTTAATGGCAGGGATGGAGATCTTTTACAGAGGTGGACAGTGACTGGAACTTCATTTAGTCACTGGATGGTGTTAGATAGCTCCAAAGAGCGTGGAATCTGGCATCAGATACAGGTTCATCTTAGGTTGCTACTTAATATATGAAAGAATTGGTGCAATTAACAAACTCTTTCTTCCTCATATCTAAGATGAGTATCAGAAGATTACCTATTGGATTGTTATGAATTAAATGCATGAAAAATGTTTATAAAAGCTCCAGACAAAAAATATACTCATTAAAAATAATTAGATCTGTAATGATGCGCTTAATATAAACTGGATTTAAAAGATTAAGTCTAATAAATCCTGTATGACCTACATGTTTTCTTTATGTATAAATCTCTCCAAAACTTAAGGAGTGCTATTGAAGATGTTTTATGTTCTGTGCATTTCAGATGAATTCTGTTTGCTGTGTACTCTGAACCCAATTGAACATCATGGAAAATCAGAACAATGTCACAGAATTTGTTTTCATGGGACTGTGGGGAAATAAACAAATAGAGCTACTCTTCTTTTTCTTGTTCCTCCTCTGTTACTTGGCCGTCTTAATGGGGAACATCCTCATCTTACTCACAATCACTTGTAGTCATCTAATTGAAGAACCAATGTACTACTTTCTCTGCCACCTTTCCCTCATGGACCTCTGCTACACCTCCACCGTGGTCCCTCGGCTAATCAGGGATTTAGCTTCAGTAAGAAAAATTATTTCCTATAACAACTGTATGACCCAGCTCTTCACTGCCCACTTGCTGGCTGCTGTGGAGACATTCATCTTGGTGTCCATGGCTTTTGACTGCTATGTTGCCATTGTCAAGCCTCTGCACTACATGATCATCATGAACATGCAGAGGTGTAAAATGCTGATCATCATGGCCTGGGTTGTGGGGTTTTGGCACTCTATTGCTTTACTGCTCATGGTATTCAATTTACCTTTCTGTGGTCCTAATCAGATAGATCACTACATATGTGATGTGAAGCCTCTTTTGAAACTGGTGTGCAAAGATATTCATGTTGTTAGAATCTTGGTCATTGTTAATTCAGGAATTGTGGTAGTTGTTATTTTTCTTGTCCTAGTAGCTTCTTACATACTCATATTATATAATCTCAGGACACACTCTTCTGCAGGACGACGCAAAGCTCTGTCGACCTGTAGCTCTCACATCATGGTTGTAGTTTTATTCTTTGTGCCCTGTATCTATACCTATGTTCTACCTGCAGGGAGTGAGAACAGGGATAAGGAAATTTCTGTGTTTTACACAGCAATTGCCCTCATGCTGAATCCTCTCATCTATACCCTGAGAATTATGGAGATTAAAATTGCCATGCTGAAGGTATGGTCTCAAATGGTACATTCAAAATTAAAGTGACTAAGATGATATGTGTTGTATTTTTGATCCTGTGTCCTCAAAGCATTTATCGTTTGAGATTTTTAGGAAGTGTTTATGCTCTTTTAGGGGTAGTTGGAGTAAATTACCTCAGACAATATATGAGCCCAAGCAACAAGTTACTGTGAGTCAGAATGCCATCTTTACTTTAAAGGGTCCAAATAGTTCAAGGTGTGACTACTTCAATTTGAGGAACTCAAGAAATGTCCTTCCAAAGCACATCTCTGATCATGTCACTGCCCTCTCCAAAAATTGGTATGGAACCCTATCTTCCTTAGAGTAAAATCAACCTTTTCATTTGTTTATCAGAAATTTTCAAAGTTGGTCTGAGGCTAAGTTACTAGTCCTAGAAGTCACTGCACTGGAAGAAAGTATGGTGTCATAATGATAGGCTTTGGGGTCAGGAAGAAATGGGTGACTACTGATTGTAAGTTTTTATCTCTGTTTCTTGACAGTTTGCTTTAATTATACAAGTCTCCATTTTTAAAATATCTATGAAATAGGGTAATATTACCCTTCATAAAGATGTAGTATTACTTTGGCTAACACACGGGAAGTTTTAGCACCGTGTGTGGTGTATAGGAAATTCATGTCAGGTCATTTTCCTCTTTTCCTTCCTGTCTTCATGTGTTCCACTTTGCTTGGATGTTTTCCTCCAACTACACTGGAACCCTCTACACTCTCCAAACATTCTCTGAAATCTCTCATCTTTGTGGCTTTATTTTTCTATATCCTCTGCTTAGGATGCCTCCATCCCTATACTTCATAGTGCACATTTTACATGCAATTCATACTCCTGATAGTACTTTATTCAGAAAGACTGCAGATCCATCAACAGACTAGAAGTGTTTGAATTGCAATACAGCTGAACATTTTCTGTATTTCATATTTTTATTTATTTATTTTGAGGAAGATTAGCCCTGAGCTAACATCCGTACCCATCTTCCTCTACTTTATATGTGGGACGCCTACCACAGCATGGCTTGCCTAGTGGTGCCAGGTCCGCACTCGGGATCTGAACAGGCGAACCCCAGGCTGCCTAAGCAGAACGTACACTTAACCACTGTGCCACCAGGCCGACCCCCATTTTCTCTATTTCAAATAATCCTGTGCCCTATAATAGTGTTCTTTCTTATGAACTATGTTTTTCCAGTTTGACTGACCCATTATATTATGTGCTATATCATTATTTTTCTTTTTGTCTCTCTTTTCTAAGCAATAAAGCTGGCACAAATTAAGATGTAAATAAAGAGCATCTGAGTTACGTTCAAAGATGTTATCTTCTCTTTTTGACTATGTAAATTGTTCTCACATATCTAGAACTTCCCCTTTTGTCTTTAAGAATCATGCCTTAATATAAAATAAGTAATGTCAGAAAGGCTGAAAATTTAACAAAAATCTCATGGGTCTATCAGGAAGCGAATGAAATCCAGCAGACCTCAGCCTCCTATAATGTCTTTTAACTTATTTATTTTCTGCATTTAGGAGGTACTACTATTTTAATTATTGTTTACTGCCATGTCCATCAAATCACATAACTCATTATCAGCTCTGTGCTCTGGCTCCTATTTGTCTAAACATTTTTCTCTGCCCAGGCACTTGTTTTCTCAAGTGAATGATTGCATTCTTCCACACATTTTCCTTGAGTTGCACCTGCCCCACTGCAAAGGCAAATTCCAGGAAAAACTCTATGGAGAGTAGAGTTTGCCTTTAATGTCAGGCACCCTTGATTTATTGTTTCAACTCTTACAATATTTTGCACATCTAATACTTTTTTCCCCCTCCTGGAACCATACAAACCTCTGGAATATGAGGGGAAAACCCTGTAACTCTTCCATAGAAATTAACTTGAACGAGTTATTCATAATTCTGTTTGATCTGACTAAAAGTAGAATTTTTCCAATGAAAACTTTTTTAACTACAAAAATGTGGTGTGCATATGTGTGCCTGTGCGTTTGACGACTGTGTCTGTGTGTGTATGGTGTGGGAGATCTTGCGGGTCTTGAGAACCCGTCAAGGGAAATTCTTACCCCATCTGAAAGAATATTATGAAAGAAAACTAAACAAACCTTTTATTATTATTTATCTTCTTTTCTCAAGGGTCCACAATATTATTGGGAAAAAAAAGAAGATATATGAAAATCCCACAAAAAAAATATGTTGACTTAAGATTAGTTGTCTACTTGCGAGGTGTTCTTTCTAGGATTCACTTTCCAGCCTGTAGCACAATGCCTAATATCTTCAAAAATATCTGTCAAGTTTGGAAGAATTTGATAAAATGTTTTGTTTAGCATGTGAGTATAAACACAGAATATTTCAGAAATATTTATGGTTGTAAATGTGTAATTTAAGAAATTCTATCCACTTATACAGGAATGTATAGGTAATTTAAAAGTCCACCATTACAAGTTTATTAAAGGAATACCTTAAAGACCTAACAAGCACTCACATTACACAGGCACATTATTTAAACTCCAGGGTGTCAGAAAGCATCAGAGTGCAAGATGCTTAGAAGACCTGATTGGGACCTAATGGAGATATCGAAGGCCATAACCAGCTCTCAGTGTTGTAGTTCTATACGACTTCCTGTCTCACTCACACACTGTACCCCTCATTCTCTTCCTCAACCCTACATCTATTTCCAGGTATCCATTGAGAGGGCGAATTTAGACACCTCTAGCCTGTTCTGGTATTCTCTTCAACACCTGAGAGAGGTCTATGATTATAGTTATCATATATCTTAAGTTTTTCAAAACATTCTTAATTTCAAATAGTTTATTTTTTTCTCTGTGCCTAAATCTTCAACTTTCCCAGAACATTTTTGTTTACCAAATATCTCTTAAACTACCTGCTTCATCTGAAAGTACACAAAATTGACTTATTTTACTTCATGTTCTGATATTATTACTATAAGATGAGCTATGAGCTATACTCTGAATTGTGTTCACCATAAGAAATATTGGACTAGCAGGTTTTTTCTCCAATACTTTTTTCTCAAGACCCTGAGACTATGTCATAGCAGATGGTTGGTTTTTCTTAGAATGGACCTTCCACATTTCAATATGTATTAGATCCACATTGATTAAAATGCATTCTCACATGCAGGTGGTCATACTGTTCTGAGTATGTCAGGACATGTGATGTGCCAGGATGTGTTATGATGACCAGGAGGCTAGCTCTGAGGTCAGAAAAACAGATTAATGATAGTTTAGCTGTGTGACCTTAATTAATCCACATGAAGCATCTCACTCAATTCTTATCATGAAATAAATATTCTATATGTGGTTGCAGTTACTCCTCTTGTGACTGGAGGTGTATTGAGGATTTCAGAGAATTTATGTACCTTCGCTAGAGAAGTTAAATAGTGGGACTCATAAGAGGTTGTATCAAGGTTCTCTTACTTTGAAGCTCAAGTTTTTAATCACTGTGTTACACTTCCTCTCCATTTTCAGCAACAGCAGTTCTAGTCCTAAAAATAACTTACTGAAAGAAGTGCAAGTGTTTTGCTTTCTCAGCACCTGGGGCCACCTTTTGATGGGGAGAGGGAGATGGAGGTGTTGGTGATTCTCACCCTGCATGTAACTGGAGCTAAGCTTGAGATTTCTTCCAAAGAGCAAGGTCTGTTTGACTTCATTTTTCCCTCAAAATAAGGAAGGGACTCTGAAGGCCCTATTTGGCCCTATCTAGTTGCTAGGCTTCCTTATCTAAATATCTCAGAGGTCTGCCAGTGGTACCACTATTTTGGGTACATATATTATCTGTGATTGGATTCCCAAATAATTTTAGCATTGTATTTCCCAAACATTCTTTATCTTTCTTTTAAGGTTTTGTTTCCTTAGTCTTTTTTATTTCCTTCGTCCCCAGTGTTGTCATCTCTATGATAACTTTATAAGATAACACATGCAACATGATTTGAATGCACCACAATTACACTTAAACCATAAGAATGGTCAGGACATAGTATGTTTTACTTAAATTAATTTCTTTCCTTCCAAGTGCAAACTTTTTGTTACTGTATTAACACATTCTTGAAGGCGTCTTTGCATGGTATTTGTTCCCTTCCCAGCTGTTTCTTTTCTCCATGCAAATATGCTTCCCTCAGGCTCTTTGATCCATCCAAATAACCAAGCTACAGTTTAATTCAGGTCTGGATTTATCTTGAGAGATTTCCACATTAGAATCATTATGCCTATTGTAGATAGAATTCTGGGTATTTTAGATTTTCTATAATGCTGAACTATGTAGTTTGCAGACATCTTTTCCCAAACAATTGAGTACATGTCAGTAAGAAGATTGGCCTTATAGTTTTTGATTCCTGCTACTGAAATGGATGCATAATCTCACTTAAGTCCAAGGATAACTTATTTCTCCCTCTTTGAGGTTGCTCATATGCTCTTTGCTATTTATTGCAAACAAGATCAAGCACATAGAAGTTTGAGCCATATGCTCATTCTACTTACTGTTCCTGTTAAGACCACATTTAGTCTATATCTACACTTCTAATTGGTGGTACATTGGTGCTAGTCATACACATTTATAGTATAGCAAATCATTACCTAGAAGTAGTATTGCCATATCACAGATCATGACCACCTTAGTAAATATTGTGAAATAGTGGTTTAAAGTTTGCACAATTTTATACCACCACCAGTAATATATAAGATTTCTATTCTTCATATTAGTATTTTGTAGTTGTTATCTCTCTTTTCTCTTGATTGATCTTGGCAAAGGTTTCTGACATTTATTAATTCTTTCAAGGAAACAACTTCTGGCTTTGTTTTTGTTTTCCATTTAGGATTGTTAATTATGTCATTGATTTCTTTCCTTATATCTATTATATTCTTACATCTATATTGTTCTTACATCTACATTATATCTATAATTATTTTGTTTGTATTTTCTCAGGTTTTGATACCTAGGATTCTTAGATCATTTACTTGCACAATACTTTGTTTTGTAATGATAGAGGTGATATTGTTACACATTCCACAGATTTTAAAAAGATAATAAAGGAATATTATGAATATATTAAGCTCAACAAATTGAACAATTTAAGTAGAATGGGAAAATTCCTCAAATGATGTAAACTATTGAAATTCACTTAAAAATAAATAATAGATAATTTCAATATCTCTATGTCTCTTAAGAAAATTGCATTTCCTGTCTCAAATTTTGTCAAAGGAACACCCCCATACACATATCTTCATATGTGAATTCTACAACAACTTAAAGAAGAAATAATACTTATTCTACACAAATTCTAAACAAACATAGAATATAAAAGATTACATCTGAATTTGTTCTACAAGGCCAGCATTTCTCTGATTCTCCTCTATTACTGTAGCTTTTCTATACGTCTCAGATCTTTCTCCATATCATATCATCATTTTTGAATAAAGACAGTTTGTCTTCCTTTCCACTATCATTGACATTTTCTTATTAAAGTGAGTTTAGCAAGGTTTCAACATATAATATCAATCCACACAAAAATATTGTACTTTCTATTAGTATCAAACAATCAGAAGATAAAGTTTAAGAATACCGTATGGAGTAACATCAAAAATATGAAATACTTAGGAATAAATACCACAAAACATGTGTAGCAAAAGTACATGGAAGCTGTAGTAATTTGTTGAGAGAAGTTAAAGTAGACTTTAATGATCGAAAGCAATCCATGTTTATCGACCAGATGAAAAGACCACATTCAGGTCTCTTCTGCCCACCTTGATTTAATCTCAAAGAAATATACCTCTCAAATTAAAGCAGATATTGTTTTTCAATTCAAAATATCATTTTAATTTATTATATTATTTTATTTATTTTTATCTTTATTATATTATTTATTATAACATTTTAATTTATTATATTATATTGTTATATGGAAAATTAAAGGATATAGATTAACCCACACAACTTTATAAGAGAAAGAAACTTGAAGAAGTTACAAGTTACACTAATAGATTTAAAAGCATATTATAAAGCTACAATAATCAAAGTAGTTTGGTATTTTCATAAAGGTAGACAAATTGATCAATGGAACAGCCCAGAGAGCGCAGAAGTAGACATGCACGTTTATGGTCAACTAATTCTCAACAAAGCTCAGTAGGCAATTCAGTGAAGAAAAGACAGTCTTTCCAACAAATTGTAATGAAATCATTGGAGATCTATATGCAGAAAAAGTAAACCTCTGTTTGTACACCATTCCTTGTGTAAAATTTAATCCAAAACATATCCAGATCCATACATAAAATACAAATGAATAAATTGTTACAAAGTAATATGTGAGGAAATCTTTACGATTTTGGATCAGGTAAAGAGTTCTTCGATAGGATGCCAAAAGTATGTCTTAAGAAGGAAAAAAGTGGTAAGTTGGACTTCATCAAAATGAAAAATTTTGCTGTAAGAATGAGATAGTGAATAAAACAAACAAGTTACATGCTGGAAGAAAATATCTTAAAAGTATCTAGTTACTAAAGAACAACTATTCAGAATAAATAGAAGTCTCTCAAAACTCATTGAGAAGAAAATACACAACCCAGTCAAAATGGGTAAAAAATTTAAACAGATTCTTCATCAAGGAAAATGTACCCATTACAAATAAGTACATGAGAAGATACTAAACATCATTAATGATTAGGTAAATACAAATAAAAAACACAATGATAATGCTACATACACACTTGAAGACTTGAAAAACTTTCAGTCTTTGCCTACCTGAGAACTCCCACCACTTTCCCTGAAGTATTTTCACTTTTTCACACCATCATTGCTCCAATGTTCAATCCTTTAATCTATACACTGAGAAATTCAGAAATGAAAAAAAGCCATGAGCAAAGTTTGGTGTCAAATGTCATAGCTAAACATCTTTACAAAAAAAAGGAAGGACAACTAGATGTGCAATGGGAGAAACAGAAAATTATCTCACAGATTAATTGTCCCATTGGTATCATTTTATGAATGACATAAATGGGATTTAGTGATTTAAAGTAGCTACTAATCAAATACTAGTTTTCCCCACAAAAATTGAGTTGGAAATTTAGTTAATTTTGTGAGATTTTTGAGATGTTGTGAGTATGTTTATACACATAAAAATCATCTGGCTATAGCAATTATGACACTGCCATATGAGCAAAGAATATTGATGTAAAAAAGAAAAACTTAATTATAATGATATGAGAAAATTCAGGTTTGATGCCTTCTCTGTTCATCATCAATGACTTACACTGGAGAAAGAGACCCTTCATTTATTGTTTTAACTTGACTAAATTGATTAACCTTGTGATTTTTAGATTTTTCATTTTTAAGTAAAACGTTGAATACAGTAATATTGATAGCACACGAAATTGAAAGGATAAAGTAAGAATACCTAGGAAAGACAACTGTACCATTCGTAAGCCTGGAATCATTGCCTATCTAGAGAATTAAACTTTTACAACATAAGCCTCAAAACTCTTTCTATGGTTATGTCTGGGTTTGGCTCAGCAAGTTATCTAAACTATCTAACCCCTTCCTCATTTCTTAGTGAGACAGCACTTAGCCATGATTCACTCCACACCTATGAAGTCTTTTCTAATAAAACCAAACAATTTCTCATTTACTCTCTCTTTAGTTGATTTCCGAACTAAAACATAACTATTTCTTATGCAAGCATATTTCTTATTGTCTAATATTTCTTACTGAGTAAAGTACCTGAAAAGTTTGACTCTAAGTATCTCTGGTTTGGTATTATAGTGAACATTGTTCGCTTCTTTGTTTTGCTGCACTTTTGATAATTATAATGTTAATTGTACAAGTAGTTTCAAAAAATTGTTTTCAGTGTAAACACAATTGTAGTTTTTGCACATACTTGTATGTATTTTATACATTACATTTTATTATCTTTAGTTGGAGGGATTGTGAAGATTTTTAAAAGATATATATTTATTAAATTTTGAATTATTTTAGACTTACGTAAAGGCTATCAGCATGGTACAGTTCCTGTATGTCCTTCACCAAGTTAGTCCCATTGTTGACATCTTATATTGCCATGGTTTATTTTTTTTCAATAATCAGAAACCAATATTGATAAATTAACTAAACCTTATGTTTTGTTTTCATTATTTTTTCACTAAATTTATTGAGATATAATTGAAATATAGCATTGTGTAAGTTTAAGGTGCATAATATGATGATTTGACGCTTCTGTATATTGTGAAATGATCCATAAGATTAGTTAATACATCCATCACCTCACACAATTACCTTTGTTTTGGGTGATGAAAACATGTAAGATGTACTCCCTTAGCAAAGTTCAGTTATTTAATACAATATTGTTAACTACAGTCCCTATGCTGTGCTTTAGACCCCCAGAACTTATTCATCTTATAATGGAATTTTGTGCCCGTTGACCAACATCTCTCCATTTCCCCTACTGGCTACCATCCTACTTTCTGTTTCATGAGTTGGGCTTTTTAAGATTCCACATATAAGTGAGATCATACAGTATTTGCCTTTTCAGTCTGACTTATTTCACTTAGCATATACTCTCAATGTCCATCAATGTTTTCTTAAATGGCAGGATTTCCTTCTTTTTTGTGGCTGAATATCTATATGTTACACAAATATTTAATATATATATTCTGTATTATATATATGTATATAATAAAGATATATCACCTTCTCCATTCGTATGTCAGTATACACTTAGATTGTTTCTATGTCTTGGCTATTGTTAACAGCACTGCATTGAACATGGAGGTGCATATATCTCTTACAGGTAGAGACTTCATTCATGGTTTCTTTATGTTCCAGGGTCCAGTTCAGGATATCATGTTGAAAACAGTTATATTGTCTCTCTACTAGTCTTCCCTGGTCTTTGACAATTTCTTACTATTTCCTTGTTTTTCATGCCCTTAAACATCTTGAAGAGTAATGGTTAGTTATCCTGTAGACAGTCCCCAAACTGAGATTTTTTTTTAGAAATCATACAACAGAGGTGAAGAATCCTTCTTGTGACATCATATCACATCATATTCACTTGACATCACTGGCGATGCCAAAGGTTATCACTTGCTTAAGGTAGTGTCTGTCATGTTTCTCAACAGTAAAGACATTATAGTCCCCATTCCTAATCTTTTTTTGAAAGTAAGACACTGAATCTAGCTCACCCTTCAGGGAGATGTGTGAGAATGAAGCTTCACCTCCTATGGTGGTAGTATTTGCACATATTTGGAATCATTCTGCAGGATTTGTCTCTAATCTCCCATTCATTCATGTTAGTATAGCAATATTTATATTTATTTTATACTTTAATCCAATGCTATGTTATTTATTTTGTTACTCAATTTATTCAATCTTTGGACATTGAGAGCAAATCCAATTTGGCTCCTGTGTCCCTTTGGCATGCCGACATTCTTTAATTTCTTTGAGAACTTACTGACTTTATAGTACTACAAGATACTCAAGGCTCATCTTCTATTTCCCATGCCCCAGTCCTAGAATCAGCCATTTTTCCTAGGAAGTCTGCTTCCTTTTTATTGGAGAATGATATTTAGAAACCAAAATATGGGAAGTGGATATCCCAGGTATGCTTGTTGCTACTGGGGTGTCATGATTTCTATACTTCCCAGCAGGCATGTATACAGCAGGTCTGTACACTGACTTTTGTGTGCACATATATCTCTAATTGTTTCTGTATCTATTCATCTGTGTATTAAACTAAAATTTGAGTTTATACTATCTCTCTGTAATCTCTGTCTCTAAACCAGTAACACATGGTTTTTTCTAGCCATTATTCCAACCATACACCATCCATCATTTTCCTCACCTTTATGTGTTCTGAAGATAACTGACCACGTAGAGCAATAAGAGTAATAGTGTATTGACTGTTTATAGTATAGGGAAATCTGAAATGTATGGCAATAGTGACACAAGTGATGAGAGGGAGGAACTGGAGATATTCTGTTATAGGAATCTTTCGCTACATGGGAAGTCGACTCACATTATTTGAAGATGTAATCATATGACTTAAAAGTACATTGCTGGGGCCTGCCTGGTGGCATAGTAGTTAAGTTTGCATGCCCTGCTTTGGCAGTCCAATATTTGCCAGTTCAGATCCTGACCATGGGCCTATGTGCTGCTTATCAAGCCACGCTGTGGCAGATATCCTGCACATAAAATAGAGGAACATGGGCAGAGATGTTAGCTCAGGACCAATCTTCCTAAAAAAAAAAAAAAAAACAAAACACTAAATTATATTGCTAAACCTAGGGAAACCACTGGCAGTGTTTTCAAAAGAGGTATAAATAATAATCCAATAAGGAAGGCAAAACGGAATTATAAAAAACACTCAAAACCAGAGAAAGCATGGTAAGGGAAAACAAGAAGTAAACAACAAATATATCAAATAGAAAGAGCTAGTAAAATGACAGATTTTCACCTAAATATTTCAACAATGATTTTAAGTGTGAGTGATCCAAATACGTTACTAAAAAGATAGGGATATAAGAAACAGTTAAAAGTAGAGGGATGAAGAAAGATACACCATGAAAATATTAACCAAAAGAAAACTGAAGAAATGTTAAATTCTGACAAAGTAGACTTCAGAAAAGGGAAACTATCAGGAGGTAAAGACTAATATAGTGTAATGATACAAGGATCAATTCTCTGAGTAGACATAACCATTCCAATGTTCATTTTCCTAAAAACAGAGAATCAAAATTGATAGATCTAGTAGAGAAACGGATGTACAATTACAGTTAGAGACTTCAACATCCTTTTCTTACTAATTGTAAGCAGAAAATCACTAAGACTAAAGATTTGTTGAAAACAGCACTATTAACAAATTTGACATAATGGACATTCATAGACACATTTCATCCAACAAGAGCAGAACATGCATTCTTCTTAAGTGTACATGTTACATTCACCAAGATACACTATATTCTGGATGATAAAACAAAACTTAACAAATTTATAAAAATCATAAAAGCCACTTTCTCAAACCATAATAGGATTAAATTAAAAATCTATAACAGAAACATTTCTGAAAAGGATCTATATTTAGAAATTAAACTATACATTTTTAAACAACCCCTGGGTCAAAGTGGAAGTCTCTAGGGAAATTGTAAATAAAGTATTTAGAACTAAATGACAATGCATCATATTAAATTAGCAGGATGCAGTTAAAGCAATGCTTTAAGGAAATTTAAAGTACTACAGGTATGCATTTTTAAAAAAATCTAAAATCAATAAGCTAAGTTTGCATCTTAGGAAATTGGAGAAAGAAAAGCAAATAAAACCCAAACCTAGCTGGCAGAAGAGAGTAATAAATATGAAAAATGAAATCAGCTAAATTGTAAAAAGAAAAAAACAATACAGAATATCAACAAAGTCAAAAGCTGTTTCTTTGAAAATAACAATAGAATTGATAAACCTCTATCCAGGCTAACCAAGAAAAAAGAGAGATGACACATTGCCAATATCAGGAATGAGAGAGGGGACACCACCCCTCATCCTACAGAAGTGAAAAAGATATTTGAACAACTTCATGCCATACATTTGACAACTTAATTGAAATAGACAAATTCCTTGAAAGATACACACTATCAAAACTCACTAAAGAAGAAATACATAACCTGAACAGACTCACATCTATTAAAGAAATTGATTTTGCAGTTAAAACCATCCAAAAAAGGAAACTCCTGGCCCGGATGGCTTCAGCATTGAATTCTTCCAAACATTTAAAGAATCAATAGTTCTAATTCTTCGTATTCTCTTTAAGTGAAAAAGGAACATTTCCCACCGCGTTTTATGAGATCAGCCTTACACCAGTAGCAAAACCAGACAAAAATACTGCAAGAAATGAGCTCTAAAGACCATTATTCTCATAAATATAGACATAAAATTCTTTGAAAAAAGTTAGTAAATCAAATCCAGCAATAAAAACCAATAAATCACAACAGAGTAAGGTTCTAGTTGTCTTTTATCTCCAAATTCTTTCATCCCACCCTAACTCCATTAAAATGAGAATGTCTACTTCTTGTGTATTAATTCAAGACATTTTGGGGTGCGTATTTAACTCTTTTTCTCCATGAATGAGAATAACACATATGCTCAAACATGCTTGTGATGAGTCACTTTTTTCACTAGGGAGTGTTCACCTTTCTCAGTATCTCTGGGCGCTTCTCTACCATAAGGCATCTCACTCTGCTCTTTATCATGGTTTTAGGTGTAGTGCTAGCTTTGTTTTTGTCATTTTGCTGGGTTTTTGGAGGGCAGGTCCTTTCTTTTTTGTCTTTGTTGTCTTGGTAGCTGTTAGCATGGAGTCTTGTTGATAGAAGGACCTCTGTAAATAGCTATTGCATTGAACTGGCCCCACTCTGAGCTTGCTTAGCATTTCATTTCCAGTTACTGGTCTTATCAATTCAAAACATCTTGGCAACATTTTTTTTTTAATAAGAAAGTTAATCCTAAGGGTTTTCATTTTTGCTCGTATTTCCTGCTTATTCGCATCCTGGTTCATCTTGTAACTCCTCAGTCTTTTTCTCAAATTTACCTATTTTATTTCAGTCACTAATTATTTATCATCTACTTTTTTCTCCTCTGGCTTTCACTTCTCTTCCAAATATGCGTGTCCTCCAGAGCCAGCTTAGACCTTTCTTAAAGAGATTCAGCATTCATCAAATCTCTCTAACTCTTTTATTATGTTTTCACCTTCCTTCACCTAAGTGTTTACACATTCTTTTCTTGCCTGCCTGTTTGCTAACTTAGGGAAGACACTATGTTGTAATTCTTTGCTCAATAATAATTACTGCATTATGAACGTTTGAACAGTTTTCATCATCCCTGCTGATAGAAATAGCTTAATAAATGTTCACATATACCTATAAGCCTGGGCATAAATGAGTTCACCTCAGGTTGTGTAAAACAGTTTACTAACATCAGAAAGAAATCAAAACAGATGTAAGGTTTAGGGGTCATTAATTTCCATTATACTGCCAGGAACACCTGTAAACAAGCTAAAAATACCTTCAGGTAATTATAGGAAATGCCATTTTCAGTGATGTGCAATGTGATAGGGGGAATGTATAAAGCTAAATACTAACTTATTATTCCTAATCTGCAAGCTTGTCTAAATGAAAATGTAGATAGTTGCATTGCTTGGAATAATTAATAGAGGAGGCACAGGTAGTTTTCTGTATAGATTCTTTCCTTAATTTCTTGTCAGTGTCCACTTAACTGCAGAGCCAACCAGAGACTTGATTAAATAACCATCATTAGATATACTTTGAAAAATAATATAATACTGTTGGAGGTTTACTGTGATATTGGTTTATAAATGAGAATGAAAAAGGTAATTTAGGGAAAAGACAAAAGTATTCATTGAGAGAAGCAGAATGTAAAAGACACTAAAAATAGAGATTAGGTTTTCTTCTCAAAGTTGATGTCTATCCATAAGACATTCCTTCAGCAAATGTGTGTTATGTGCCTAATGCCAAGCGCAGGTATCAGCATCACAAAGTTGAAAAATGAACATTCTAGAAGAAGAGAGACAGGAATGTACAGAATCAGATGGAAATCTCGTAAAAGCGATACAAAAATATGTGTACTAATTGAGAGAAAATATTATTTTGGCTAAGAGGTATAACAAGTCCTCGTGGAGAAGGTGTGTTTGAGATCAGTTTTGAAAAAGGGGTATGTATTAAGTAAGAGAGCATTCCTATTGTAGAGAAGCCACAAGCAAGGACCAAAGGAGAACTACAAGACTTGAATAGGAAACAGTGGGCTCAGTTTGGTTGGGGTTCAAGGAACAATGCTGGAAGAAAGCCTGAAAACACAACCTTGACCAAATATGAAGTTTGAATAATACTGGAGATAATAACAATAATAAAAGAATAATAACTTCCTTCCAGCGTCATTTAGTCACTGCAAATAATGAAGGAAAAGTCCTTGTGCAGTACCTGGCACTGAGTATGCACTCTGTAATAGTTAATATGACTGGTCTTTGGAGGGCAGTAGGGAGCTGTTCCCTGTGTTTGAGAAAAGATGTGACACTGTCATGATCCATGGGAGGTTGGAGCACGTGCCTGATGGAATGGAGTGGGGAGAGACTTGAGGCAACTGGGAGATCAGGAGAGAAGACAAGGCGTGATCTGTGCCTGACTTCTATAATCCATTTCTAGATGTGGCCTCTCCCTTGAGGTGGAAGTCAGGTATAGATGATGATGAGAGAGGAGATGAGAGGATTTACCGTAGAGGGAAGACGAAAGAAAAAGAAATGATGGATAGAGGAGGCAGAAAACCTCGCACATCTTGACCTTTGATGAGAAATGCAGTTTTCTTTTTTTCTTAATTTTCCATCCACATTTTATACATTCTATTTCAGAATCTAAAAATGTTCTGCACAGTGTCAGAACAAGGGGTGATGACTCAGGGCCAATGAGGTAAAATAAGCAGCCTATTTACCTAATGGAAGAACAAAGAGAACCCAGGTCTTCTTGGATGAGTCTTCTTCTCTTCATAAACGGTTGCTTCATCATTTGGGCCTCATATTTGTGCAAATTTATCAAGGTTATACAAATCTTGATAAGTGATAAAAATAATCGGAATCTGTAACAGGCACTTCGTTCAGCAGTTTACTCGAATCTGTCATAATTATTTTAAAGATAAGGATATTGAGTTTTGGAGATTAAGAAATTCAGTCCACATCTACTCACCAGCGTGTAATGGAGCTAAGATTCATTGAAGTCTCATAATTAGTCTGTTAGAACTCTTAATTGTGATGCTCTACTACCTCTAACCATTGAATAATAATAAAAAAGAACAAGGTTTGCTGTGATAGAATGCTTAATACAATGTAATTTCTTTTGTAAATGAAGAAAATAATATCAGTTAGATGTCTATTATGGCTAGCCAACTATATATTGGTGGCTTGCTCTAGTGTCATATGCTATGTAAAGCACGTGATATTTTTTCTTGTTGCATTCTCATAGAAACTTTAAGGTATAATTATCTCCATTTTACAGAGTTAAAAGCTTAGAGTGACTCCTGCAGTTTCACCCATAGTTTGCGGCAGAGGTGGGCTTTGAACCCAGGTCTACCTGCCTATCCCACTCATCTCTGCTCTTTCCACTGTACCACGCTGCCATGAGGTAGTGGGTTAATAAAAAAGTAGCAGTGTTCAACATTTTCATTGAAAACACAAACATAATATATAATATATCCTTTTGTTAGAAGTGTGGCTCATTATTTATGAAAATGTTACAAGAAATAAAAATGAAAAACCATTATTGCTTAGGAACATAAACATGATAATCTTTAACAAAACATTAGTAAATCTGATCCAGCAATAAAAACCAATAAATCACAACCAAGCAGGGTTCATCCAAGCAACTCATGTCTTGTTCATTTGAAAAACAATGAATGTAAGTTACTGCATTAATAGACTGAACAAGAAAAAGTATATGATTATATCAACAGATGCCGGCAAAGTTTTCAAGAAAATTCACCATCCTCTCGTGATTCAAACCCTCAGCAATCTAGGAACAAAGTGAACTTTCTTAGCCTAATAAAAAATATCTGTAAATAACCAGTAGCTAACATAATACTTATTAGTGAGAGACTGACTTCCCTCTATGATCTAAGACAAGACAAGGATGTCTTTTTTCACCACTTATTCTTTAACATTTTTCCAGAAGTCCTAGCTAGTGTAAGAGACAAAAAGAATAAATAAAAGTCACACAGAGTAAGAAGAATAAATAAACTTGTTCTTATTTCTAGGCAACATGACTGCATACGTTAAAATCTCAAAGAATCTACAAATATATCTTGAAACTAGTAAGTGAGTTTAGCAAGCTCATTGGATACATTCTTCACATACAAAATCAATTTCATTCCCGTATACCAGAAATAGAAAAATGGAATCTTAAATTAAAATAAAACTATCCCGTGTCTGACCGGGCAAGGGAAACAAAAGAAAAAATGAACAAATGGGACATCAAGCTTTATACATAGCAGAGGAAACCTTAAACAAAACAAAAAGACATCCTAACAATTGGGAAAAGATATTTGCAAACCGTATATCAGATAAGGGGTTAATATCCAAAATATATAAAGAACTCATACAGCTCAACAACAAAAAAAAGAACAATCCAATTAGAAAATGGGCAAAAGATCTGAACAGAGATTTCTCCAGAGAAGATATACAGATGGCCAACAGGCATATGAAAAGATGCTCAACATCATTAGCTATCAGGGAATTGCAAATCAAAACTACAATGAGGTATCACCTCACTCCGGTCAGAATGGCTATAATTAACAAGACAGGAAACAACAAATGTTGGAGAGGATGTAGAGAGAAGGGAACCCTTGTTCACTGCTGGTGGGAGTGTAAACTGGTGCAACCACTATGGAAAGCAGTATGGAGTATCCTCAGAAAATTAAGGATAGATCTACCATATGATCCAGCTATCCCACTGCTGGGTATTTATCCAAAGAACTTGAAAATACAAAGGCATAAAGATACTTGCACCCCTATGTTCATTGCAACATTATACACGACAGCCAAGACATGGAAGCAACCTAGGTGCCCACGAAAGGACAAATGGATAAAGAAGATGTGGTATTTATACACAATGGACTATTACTCAGCCATAAGAAACGATGAAATCCGGCCATTTGTGAAAACATGGATGGACCTTGAGGGTATTATGCTGAGTGAAATAAGTCAGAGGGAGAAAGTCAAATTCCATATGATCTCACGCATAAGTAGAAGATAAAAACTACAAACACACACATAGCATTGGAGATTGTACTGGTGGTTACCATCGGAGAAGGGGGTAGGGGGGAGGGCAAAAAGGGTGATTAGGCTCACAGGCGAGGGGATGGACTATAATTAGTTCTCGGGTGGTGAACATGATGTAATCTACGCAGAATATGAAATATATTATGACGTACATCCTAAAATAAATAAATAAATAAATAAAATAAAAATAAAACTTTTCTAATAAAACCTATTTGCATATAATTTTAATGAAATATATTCAAAATCTACTTGCAGAAAATTACAAAACAATAATGAAATATATCAAAGAAAGTTTAAGTAAATTTAGAGATATGCATTGCTTTTTGATTAGAAGACTCAGTATTGTTAAGGTGTCAATTTCTCCAATTTGTTATTTAGATTCAATGCAATCCCACTCAAAATCCCAGGAGCTTTTTTTTGTAGATATCAACAAGATGATTCTCAAACTCATATGAAAAGGAAAAGCAAGGAGAATAGCCAAAATAATTCTGAAAAAGGAAAAAAATGTTGGAGGATTCATATTATCCAATTTCAAGACATTATGAAGTTACAGTAGTGAAGACAGTGTGGTGTTGGTGGACAGGGTATATACACAAAGATCAAAGGAACAGAATACAGAGGCTAGAAATAGACCCATACAAATATAGTCAAGTGATTTTTGACAAAAATGAAAAGGTAAATTGGTGGAGAAAAAGATATTGTTTTTAACAAAGGGTGCTAGAATAACTGGACAAACATATGTAGAAAATGAACACAGACTTACAACTCACAGTTTATACAAAAAGCGGCTAAAATGCATCAAAGATATAAAAGGTTTTTTTAAGGTGATTTTAAAAAATCCAGGAAGATATGCTTAGATCCTTTGTTGTTAAGGAGGAGGAGAATCCAGAGTAGATGAGGTTTTGAATAAACAAGTATACCTAGAAAGAATGGGAGAGTGATGACAAAAATATGTAAAAAAGGAGAGGAGGAACTTAGGAGATCCCATGAAGAATATTCTGAAATCTGAAGGAAATGTAAAAACATTGACTTCATCAAGATTGAGGGAGACATACAACACACAAAGGAAAAAATATTGAAAAGAAAATTTAATTGGATGGTAGGAAATAGGCTGATCATAAGTAGATCTCCCAGAATCCCTTGGTAGTTTGTACTTTAGAGCCAAAGCACATTTACAGTTTTTGTTAATTTTTAGTACCTTGGGCTATGATCTTTAGTTATTTTTATGCTTCTATTATTTTAACATTTAACCATTAAATACGACACCCAAGGAAACATCAATGTACCCAATAATGAATAATCATTAAGTAAGCTCCCGTATAACTCTTACTCAGGACAGAAAAATAGCATCACTATCCTTTCACAGTCACATGCTCTTTCTCGCTGTAAATGTAACCTCTATCTCATGAGAATTACTCCTTTGCACTGTAACTCTTCTATGCCCCTGTTTCTTCTGGGAAATGGGACTGGTAATAGTATCTATTGCATAGGATTGTTGTAAAGAAAAATAAGCTAAACTCAATCAGCTCATGTCTGACAAAGAGCACAGGTCTTCTAAATACTTGCTATGATTAGTGAAGCTCAGGGTGCAAAGCAGAAGCAAGCACTAGTTTTGAATATAGATGCAAAAGAGGAAAGGCTATTGAAAATGATATAAGAATAGAGCAAAATTACAGAATGTTCATCTCCACTGATAATTTATACACTCACTGAGCATTTTGTAACCCTAAAAAATACACAAAAGAAAAATCTATATATCTGTAATTTTCCAGAAATTGACCTGAAATGAAAATACATTAAAGAATGCACCCATTCTTTTTCCCCCAGAGAACAGGATAAAAACCCTATGTGGGATTGGATGGAGATCATTTCTTAACACAAAGACCATCACTAGAGGGTTTTTTTCCCCCAGATTTTAATAAAGAGAAAAAGAAATTCAAATTGCATAGGTAGAAAATCTCAGTCATCAAGGACTTTTTAAAGAGTGGGATTCTGACAACATGCTAAAAGAGTTAACTTTTTCATGGGGCATTTATAATCCAGTTGTAGAGTTGCTCTGGATGCTTAGATTTAAAAGCACACTAACTGGTGAATTGATTACTCCAGGAATGTAAAATAATTAATTTGAATGAAATAAGCAACATCTTGGGAGAAAACAAATGTACTTTGAGGATATAAACTTTACCTAAAATCTTAGTTTGCATTTGAGCCTTAAAACCCTCCGGAATGATATTGTGATACAAATGTTTTGGAAAACAAAGTACTCTTCCTGCCTTCAAGCTTTTTCCTGCAGGATGACCTCGCATCATTGATTTGATTTAATGGCATGACAGATGACAGTAGTTAGTAAAATGGTATGTGACAACACCACAAATCCATAATACCTGTATATAAAAGATTCTGAGTTAAAGCAATAGTAGTTGTGTCAAATGGAGTGGTCAGTTGTGAAGTTAAAGAGAATTTTAATAATTATTCAATGGTAATCTTCAGGATTGGGGACAGGACAAATTGCTGACACTCTCTGGCCACACAGAAAATTAAGAAAATGTAAGTTCATAAAAGAGATATTATTTTTCAGTATCAGTCTCTGGTGAGCCAGTTATTATTGCCTCTCAACTCCATCTCATCCTTTCATTACCTACCACGTAGTAGTGGAGTTGTAGGGAGCATGCTGTGGAGCCAGTCTATAGAGGGCACTGAAGGTGAATTGCAGGAGGAAAAGTCTTTCCTCCTGGTTCTGGTGTTTTAGCTTTGGTTTCTTCTGGATCCTGCTCCACTTAACAAAAACATTCTACCTAAGTCTGCAATTCCTCAGTAAACTCACAGCTCCAGGGCAAACCTGGTGATCATCTCACTGAACTCTGCTGACCCTCCAGAAGCAGACATTTGCAGCCCAGCATTTGTGGTTCCCTGTCCACAACAAAACTTCCAAATCTCAATTAAATCTGAGTGCTCACCCCTCAGCATGTGCAAGCCTACATCCAAGAAAGTTCTTTTCTAGAGTCTTCCCTAAGAGTCCACTGCACAACCCAAGCCTCACACAGCTGTGCATTGAGCTGGTTTTCTGCACTCAACATGTGCATTGCCTGCCACCAGCCTGAGCCACCCTGCCCTCTAGCGGCAGTTCCTGCTTTCTCAGGGACCATGGCAGTTCTGACTGGGGCTGCAACTGCAACTTCTCCAATAAGGTCTAAATCCCATCCTTATGGAGGTGTCTTCTCTTCCAAGTTCATTCCTTGTGTACTCTTCCTCAATCCTGGTTACTTTTAACACTTTTATTGAAGTGTAATTGACATAAAATCAATTGTGAGTATTTAAAGTGTACAATTTGATAAATATTGACGTGAATACAGCTGTGAAACTATCACCACAATGAAGATAGTGAGAGAATCCATCACTCTCAAAAATTTCCTCCTATTCATTATAATCCCCTCTCCTGTTCCATAACAGGCACCTTTTCTAAGGCAATTTTTGATTTGTTTTTTGTCTCTGTAGATTAGTTTGTGTTCTCTAGATTTTTACATAAATTTAATCATACAGTACATATTCTATGTTTCTTAGCTTCTTTCAACATAATTATTTTTAGATTAGTCCATGTAATTGCAAGCATCAGTTATTTCATTCTAACTTCCTTTTTATTTCTTCTTGACCCATGAGGTTTTTTAGAAGTGTTATCAATTTCCAGATATATTTGGAAATACCATAGATTTATTTTTATTCTTTCTAATTTGATTCCATTGTGGTCAAAGAGCACACTTAGAAAGACTAGAGGTCTTTTAAATTTATTGAGACTTGTTTGATGGCCCACAATATGATGTATCTTGGTAAATGTTTTGAGTATACTTGATAAGAATGTGTCTTCTGCTAGAGTTAGATGAAGTATTTTACAAAGACAACTAAGTGAAGCCAGTTCATAGTTTTGCTCAAGTCTGCTAAATCTTTGCTGATTCTCTGTCTACTTGATCCACTAATTATTGACAGATGAGTTCTGAAATATCCAACTATATTGTGAATTTATCTATTTTTCCTTAAGATTCAATAAATTGTTGTTTCATGTATTTTGAAGCACTGTTATTAGGGGCATAAACATTTAGTAGTCATGTCTCCTGATTTAGTTGGCCATTTTATCATTACAACATGAAATTTTTTATCATTGGTAATGTTATTTACTCTTAATTTTTTTTGTCTAATAACTAAAAAGCTGCTCCATCTTTCTTTTCACTGATGTTAGCATTATTTATCTCTTTTATCCTTTTACGTCTAACCTATTTGTATCCTCATATATAAAATACATTTTCTATATCTAAAATATAGTTGTGTTTTCTTCTATCCCATCTGACAATCTCTGCCTTTTAATTTTCTGCTTAGACCATTTCCATTTAATATAATTGTTGATAAGTTTGGGTTTAAGTCTATCATCTTGCAGTGCTTTCTTGTTAATTTTATTTGTTCCCTTTTTTCTTTATCTTCCTCCTCTTAGATCTATTTAGTATAATTCTGATTCCATTTTATTTTCTTTATTGGCTATCACTTTTTGTTTTGTTATTTTAGTGGTAGCTTTAGGGTTTGTAGTATACAACTCAAGCTTATCACAGCTCCATGCAATATTGTACCACTTTATGGATAGTATAATAGTCCTACAATAATATACTTCCATTTCTCCCCTTTTTGCCTTCATGTCTTGTTATCATACATTTTATTTCTACCTAGCTTATAAACACCACAATATATTATTTTTTTTGAAACCAGCTCTGTGATCTTGAGCAAGCGATTTAATCTCTAGAAGATTTTTTGTTTGTTTGTTTTTGAGTAACGGGGGAAATAATTCTCATGAAAATGTCCTTTTTTTTCTTTTTGAGGAAGATTAGCCCTGAGCTAACATCTGCTGCCAATCCTCCTCTTTTTGCTGAGGAAGACTGGCCCTGAGCTAACATCCGTGCCCATCTTCCTCTACTTTATATGTGGGACACCTGCCACAGCATGGCTTGAGAAGTGGTGCATAGGTCTGCACCTGGGATCTGAACCAGCGAACCCTGGGCCACCAAAGCAGAACGTGTGAACATCACCACAGCGCCACTGGGCTGGCCCCTGAGAATGTCTTTCTGAAGAATTAAATTAGACAATTCACTTAAAATGCTTAATATAGTGACTCACATATTGTAATTAAAAAATGCTTATAAATATTATAATTATTTTACTGAGTGAATTGTTCTCATCCTCATCTAGATGGGATGTTATAAAATAGTGAATGCTAGAGGTCTTACATGGCTACATGGGATATACAGATATTTTGTTCAAGAAAGAATGCCAACTGAATTTCAGTGCAGATTTACTCTGAATCTATATACCTTGTAGCACTGCAACTACTCAAAGTAAAGTGTCAGGAAGTAGTGTAGAAGTGTATACATTTTTTTGGTTCCTGACTTCATTACACTCTTCAATACTTTTCAACAAAAAACGTAGGTTCTTTTCCACTACCAATAGGAGTAGGGAATTTGTTCTAATTTTAATATATTTTGACAATTCTCTCTTTTCCTTTGCCTCTAACAACCCAAACATCCATTGCAGCAGTGACAGTTTATTGCTGTTTGGTGTGGCTACTGGTCCAGAAGAATAGCGGAGTGAAAAGTCATTGACTTAATTGTTAACTGACTTTTATGAATCTTGTGTTCCTTTTATTAATGACACTTGTGGTGACTCTGGATATCTTTCTCTCTGATTTTCTTCACCTTCTCCTCCCCAGAAGTAGAGACCTCCTCCAGTGCAAGCCCAGTGCTCCTATGGTGTTACCCAGGTTTCCCTCCTATTCTCGAGAGGAGGAAATAAGCCAAAACGGACAGAATTTCTCAAGCTTCTCTGTCTGGCTAACAGTACTGGCCTCTAGAGACACAATGCCCAGGGCATGGCTAACGCAAATGTGGAAAATACATTTAAAGCCTGAACATTCCCAGAAGACTGAGGAATGAATACAACCTTGGACAACTGATTAGTGTTATTTGCTGAGAATCTTTTAAGAAATGCTTCTGGGAAAGTAATATCTTTAACTTTTGAAGTCAAATATTCTCATAATCTCCTCTCAGTTTATATTTGGCTCTTGCAGAGCAAATTTCTTTCAGGCATATGCATAAAAGAGACAACTCCTAGGGTATATATATATGCATGCTCCTTTAGCAGATATTTCAAAACGTTATTTTTTACTTTTAAGTATGAGCAGGTGTTAGCAAGTGAAATTAATATTTAAAATTCTAGATCACTTTCTTATGGAATGAATAATCACTTCTCTGTTAATCCAGAGTAGTCTTCAGTGATATTTAAATCTTCACTCACATTGTAAAACAGTGAGATTTTCCTTCCTGGAAATTCAAAGACATCAATACTTGAACATATTTTTAGAGAATTATCCTAGATTTGTCTCAGCTACTGCTTTATAGTTCTCGTTTTATTTCAGATGTAAATCCTAGTGAAGGGTTCGCAAACTGTCAAAATGAGTAGAAGTGTGTGACCCTGACGGTTTCCTGAGTAACTTAAAACTAACTTGAGGGCCATCCACGACTGATGTGCAGGTAGTTGCCCTTGTAATTCTTCTTTTAGGCTCACTTGGTCTGTTTGGTATTTCTTTTGTCATTTGAAGGCTATGCATTCAGATGTGATAAAAATCTAAACAAAAGTAAAAAAGGTCTTTTTGCAATATTTAGTTTCGATTTTATATTACGGAGTTTGCATTTTTGGATAATATGTTTAAAAATAATGAAATTTTTAAATTGTCAGTAATGTTTCAGCCTCCAATCTTCGAAGAAATTCTCATATTTCAAATAACCAATCCCTTAAAGTTTTCCACATTCATCAGAATCAGATAAGTAAGTTTTCCTAAGGCACATGCTGATTACACCAATAGAAATGTGTATATACATAGCATATACAGACCGTAGATGACCTATAGGAAAATGCAATTTTACAATGCTGACAGTGCCTCATAAGGAATGAACAGGACAGTTAAACAATATCATAAAAGGTGAAAAATGACTTTTTAACTTAATTTTGTTAGCATGAAAAAACAGACTACTTATTTAACATTAAGTGTTAAGAAATTCCCCCAGGTAACAAATGATATCACCAGATCGATTTTATTTTGCCACCCAAACATTATCCACATTGGAGTTTGTTCTGATTCCCCTGCTAAAATCTATGTTGCGCTTTTGTTCTTGTTTATTTCACGAAATTTTATCGTGGGCGTATGTCTGTTTGCAGGACAATTTAACTAATTCTTAATCTCGTCAGTCAAAGAAAGAATATAAGGAAAAGATTATGATTGTTTTGTACCCTCCATATTCCCTGGGGATTTTGTTTCATAACCTCACGTATTTCTCATTGTTTCCCTGAACAATGTATCTATGTCCCGATTATAGAAGTTAATACTCAAGCTTAGCTGGGTTCAATGTCTTATGCAAATGAGCAGAGCTTGTGTGAATGGAAAGAAACAAAATTGTCCTATTTATTCTTGTTAAAATTTCATTATAAATGGTAACTGAAAGTACAACGTATAAAATGTTGGGAATAAGATGTAGCGATTGTCTAAATTCATGCTGGGTGATTGGTTATCGTTGCCTCTAATCTGGAAGGCCTTTTAAGACTTGGATATCAGTTCCTATATAAAACTTAAATCTCAATGATTGAAAAAAGAATGTAGCCACACTTCACTTCATATTATTTCACCTGATAGCAAACATCTGAATATTGGAAACATCCAGGTGATCAATATTCTTTCTGTAGTACCACACGTTTACTGATGTATAGACAGTGCTTTGAATAAAAGTGGTTTTTTTCTCCACTTTATTTTACTCTCCCCATCATTTCTAATTCTGCCTACATCGCCTTTGTAACATCAATTATTCTTTTACATAATAGTGTCTTCTTTTCTTCATTTATGTGTTTAATACCTTGAAGTTTTCCCCAAAAATGTCATTTATTTCCCTCACTACAGTTTCTTTCTCCTAAAGTTGGTCACACTGTCATTACTAGTGTTTCCAAGAGTAATGATATCTAATTTCCATAGGTATACGAATTGGAATGTTAACAGCTGTAGTGGTCAAATTCAGAGCCTGGTGTAGCGAAACAACATCAAAGCAGAGATATGCTACATCACTCATTTGTTCTTATAACTATTGTGATATATCTCATAGTGATCTAGGTGTCTGTCATCTTTCATGAGATGAAAATCGTGATAATTCCTCCACTGCTGTCTTCTCTGATACATGCCCTTTTCCTGTGGGAGGCAGCACTAAACATGATAAGAATTAGGAGATCTAGTTTAAAAACTCTGCCATTCAGCAGTTCTTTATTTTGGGAAATTCACTTAGTTTCTCTCAATCTATTTCTTCTACACTAAAAAGAATATGATTGGATTAGATGAGTATTTAATTCCTGTCACTCTAATAACTGGACATTTGTTATTTAACAATTCTTTTAAAAATCACCTTTGTTTTGTGTACATTTATTTAAAGGAACACACTATATTCTTTTCGTAAACGAGCTATTATTTGCAACTGTAACTTTGACAATATATTTAAAGATATAAGAAAAAGTTATTAAATTTTATGGAGGTGCTATAACTTGTACAGAACTTTGAGGATGAGACCTGTTGTCTTCATGTTAAAAAGGAGGACCAAAATGTCTTAAGCAATATTGACATAATATGATTAAGTTAAAACTTTCCCCGCTTACTGTAGTCAAAGATATTGAGCTAAAATTGAAAAGAGAATTAGTCCCTCAATTTACTGCAGAATGTGCTTTAAAACCATGTGTGTTTACCAGCTAAATAATCTTAAATATCACTAGTAATACAGCTACAGAATTTGGAAAATGCTGAACTTGTTAATGTATACATATTATTGCATCAAAAATTATGTATAATTAATAATGCTTGTTTGTCGGGCCAGGATATGGCTGCCACATCTCATAAAGGAGTAGGATAGACAACCACCTGGACACCAGCTAATTCCTCATGAATGAGGGGAATAGAACTTGGAAGTTTGTGCTCTCTGCAGTACATTTTCCCATTGCCTTTGTGTAAGTCCCACCCAAATCAAACAGAACATAATATATGCAAATCCATGAATAAACTATCAACAGATAAGAGCTGAGTACTTCCTGACCACAATGTTTGCCTTAGAGTTACGTTGCATGACATCATTTTTATTGCTATTTATTCCAACAGAGCACATAAATTGTGCAGAGTTCAAATATCTTGTGCATTTTGATTAGTGTATTTTCTTTATTTATGTGCTCCATTAACTGTAATGACCATAGGGTTTACCTTAAAACATTCTTTACAATAAAAATTAAATGAAATATCAATAGTTTTTCTAACTTTTTTCAAAATGTCAGTCTTTGGAAAAAAATCCAATTTTTGCTGTATTTTTAACTATTTTTAGTCATGCAACTTGACAGCAAGATTGATTTCACAAATTCAATATTCAGTACTCATCCCACCACACCCTTGTATTTCCAGAAACATTAGTTACAATCCTAATTGCTCATCTTATAATTTAGGCAATTTTTTAAAATGCGTCTGCATTCCTTGATCAATATGTCTACAGACAGTCAGGAGGGTGTTCCATATCATGCTGAGGGAAGGGAACAATATCTAAAATGAAAAATCTGTTATGAATAAAGAAGATAATTGAAAATTACAAGTAAAGTAAATTTCCTTCATTAAATTACATTAGTATCCGTGTTATCTAAATGTTATAAATAACAGTAGTATAACTTCTCTGGAAAATAGTAATTTTTAAATCATTATATTTTCAAAATTTAATAAATTGTATTTCTAGTATTATCAATATAACAAGATACTTGAAAAAATAAGAAAACTATTAGAGAAATCAGCTATGATTTCTAAGAAAATATACAATAATATAATTGACTTACAAATTAACTTCTGTGATTTGTTGAATTAGCGTCCATGGTTTGTTAGTGGTTTTTATATGATTGCAATTATATTGTAAATGTTTTAATTCAAATTTACATTTTTTTCAGATACTCAATTAGTTTTGCATAGTATACACTGTATGGAAAGTCAGAGGAACATTTCAGAATTTATTCTTTTGGGACTTTCCTGTAACCAGAACATACAAATATTTTTTTTTTAGATTTTATTTTATTTTTTTTCCTTTTTCTCCCCAAAGCCCCCCGGTACATAGTTGTATATTCTTCGTTGTGGGTCCTTTCTAGTTGTGGCATGTGGGACGCTGCCTCAGCGTGGTTTGATGAGCAGTGCCATGTCCGCGCCCAGGATTCGAACCAACGAAACACTGGGCCGCCTGCAGCAGCGGAGCGCGCGAACTTAACTACTCGGCAACGGGGCCAGCCCCTGGAACATACAAATATTTTGCTTTGTATTCTTCTTACTTGGTTATGTTGCCATCTTGGTGGGAAACCTTCTGATTCTTACCTCTATTCGACACAGTGCCCTTTTTCACCAGCCCATGTATTATTTCCTCAGCCATTTATCCTTTATGGGCATCTGCTATACCTCCTGTGTGACACCCAAACTGATCAGAGACTTGCCTCTTGGAAGAAAATCCATCTCCTATAGTAATTGCATGTTGCAGATCTTTTCCATACACTTCTTTGGCATCACTGAGGTCTTCATCCTCACAGTCATGGCCTTTGATCGTTGTGTTGCCATCTGCAAACCTCTCCATTACATGATTATCATGAACAGGACAAGGTGCAATCTCCTAGTCTTGGCTGCTTGGACTGGTGGAGCCATTCATTCATTTTCTCAGTTTTCTATGACAATTCATTTGCCCTTCTGTGGCCCCAATGAAATAGATCACTACTATTGTGATATTTTTCCTTTGCTGAAAGTTGCCTGTACTGATACATACATCACTGGTGTCCTTGTGGTTACCAATTCAGGAATGGTTGCTTAGTAACCTTTGTTCTCTTGTTTGGGTCTTATGTCATTATATTATTCACCTTAAGAAATCAGTCAGCAGAGGGAAGATGCAAAGCGCTGTCTACCTGTGGGTCTCATATCACTGTGGTTGTCTTATTTTTGGGGCCTTCAATCTTTGCCTACCTCAGACCCCCTACTACTTACCCTGAGGACAAAATATTTGCTCTATTTTATACCATCATTGCTCCTATGTTCAATCCATTAATCTATACCCTGAGAAATACAGAGATGACAAAGGCCATGAGAAAGGTTTGGTGTGAAAAGATATTTTCAGAAGAAAAACATAATTGACTTTTCCTACTCAATTATTCAGGAATAGAAGTGGACTTGGAATCAGAGAGCTCTGTTAGCTTTCAGATCATTGAACTCAAATTATTCACTTTATAAATGTCAGAGATGAGCTGAAGGATTATGAGTAAAGTGACAGTTTCACTGTGGCACTGAGATTGAGTAGTGGCATATGCGTATTAAAAATATTCTAGACTAAAGGAATGGTGACTATGTCATATAGAGTAGGTGATTCTGAGGCTGATTGAGAATTTTAATAAGCACTTGTGTTTAAAATTTATACATGGAGACTAGGCAATTTTTTGGCATTCTGTACGAAGTAGAAATGAAGTAGATTAAAAGTGGTTTTCAAAAATTAAAAGCAGAATATTTTTCTATTATTGAGCTTTATTTCCCAATAGGATACTCAAGTAAATCTTAAATGCTGGCCCTGTGAAATAAATTGTGCAATGAAAAACTTCATAGAAATCATTTGGTTTAAGGTGTGAAGGAAAAGGAGTGGTCGGACCTGTTTCCTTGGAGCTTCAGCACCCTGTCCCCATCTGCCTGAAAGTGTCATAGGCAGGGACAAAGGGACTGGTGACAATTTATTTTTCTGTTACTGTGTTTATTACATCACAGATACTCAAAATATGGAAAGACAGGATGAGAAAATTAATAGGTCTCATCCTTTTCTAGTAGTTCAATTAGTTGAGTGACTACAAGACTACATATAGGAAGAAACTGTACATATCAGCTTGTGTTGACAGGTAGATATGAAAAATGAATTCAATCTCCAACCTAGTGGACAGGGAATAGGGCCAAGTGATAGTCTTTAAAAAATAAATTTTCCTTTTGCGTAATACTTTTTGTATATATTTTATTTCCTCAAGGTGAGAGAAAAATAACAAAAACCAAAACACAACTATTGGTGATATTAAAAAACATACTACTGGGACTAGCCCAGTGGCATAGCACTTAAGTTTGCAAACTCTGCTTTGGCAGCCAGGGTTCACTGGTTTGGATCCCTGGCATGGACCTATGCACTACTTAGCAAGCCATGCTGTGGCAGGCATCCGACATATAAAATAGAGGAAGATGGGCACAGATGTTAGCTCAGGGCCAATCTTCCTCAGTAAAAAGAGGGGGATTGGCGGAAGATGTTAACTCAGGGCTAATCTTCCTCAAAAAAAAATACTATTGTGGATAAATCAATTTATTTGTAGGTATTGTGAAGAGTAGATTTCTGAGAAAGATTTCCCAAGGGAATCAGAAAAAAATGTAAGAAAATATTTTGGTATCATCAATAGGATGCAAATAAACAGGATTTCCGTTAAAAAAAAAAGACCGTCATAAGAAGGTGGGTAATAGTGTAATAGTAACAACAGAGTTATTTGAAAAACCTGAAGATTATTTGAGAACTTAAAATTCAATAGATTTTCACAAAGATTATTAAAACCTTGATATAAAATGCAGGGGAAGGGAACTTAGAGAAAGTATATGGAAGGCAAATTGCAGCACATTTAAGTGAGAGAAGAATTACATAAATTGCAATTGGGACAAGTTACTAACACAGTATTATAAAATTTATTTCAGTAAAGACTTTAAAAGCTTTTGGTGAAAAAGAACACATAAGTAATACATATAATCAAGCCAAACAAATATGAAGGTATCTTTTACTTTCCTGCATAAATGAGAGACAATGAGACTAGGAATAATGTTTATCATTCTCAACCTTTTTCTCTCAAAACCTGTAGACATTGTACATTGCTGTTTCGGTATTAGAGAAGTAGTTTAATCTGGCATAATCTTCATCTCTTTATTAGTAATTTGTCCAACTTGTGATTTATATAGCAGAGCCTCGAGCATGTCTGCAAAGACAGAGAAAGGGAAGCCCAGAGAGGATATCATGAAAGATCTTCAGTATTAAGAGTAGAAATAATTGTGAAAACATGATCTAGTCTGTGGGAGATATCTCAAAGAGAAGTGTCATTTATGTCTTAAAGCAGGTGTCAATAGGGCGATGTAGGTCAAAGGGTACAAATTTTCAGTTATAAGAAGAATTGCGTTCTGAAGATCTAGTGTACAGCATGGTGACTATAGTTAACAATATGGTTTTGTATATTTGAAAGTTTCTGAGAGCAGATCTTAAGCATTCTCACCACAAACACACACACAAAAAGTTAAATATGCGGAGTGATGGATGTGTTAATTATCTGGATCTTGGTAATCACGCTACAGTGCTACAATGTATATGTGTATTAAATTATCACATTGTAGACTTTAAATAAATGTAATTATAGTTGTCAATTATTCCTCAATAAAGTTAAAAGAAAAAAACAGGTGCCTTTAGGAGTGTGTGAAATGGACCGGACAAAAGTAAAATAGCTAGATTTGCTTTTGAGTTAATTCTTTGGAGGAAAATCAAATTTCACATTACCCTGGGGAGCTTAGGTGCCTTGGATATGGCTTTTAGGGCTTTCTTACATATTTTTCACATATTTAAATTATAAAATGTAATACAAAAGAATTTTGCAAATGATAGAGAGAGAGAACTACAATGGAAATATCCCTCTAATGACCACATGAATCAAGAAGTGGAACTCTGTCATCATCTCCAAAGTCAGCGATATGTCCCTTCCTGTCCTTACTCTTTCCCTTCCCCTAGAATTTGCTATTCTCCTGACTTTTGTTGGTAATCTCCCCCTTGCCTTGAAGCCTTATGAAATGTATATATCTTATCTGTTACAGAATTTTCTCATGGGTAAAATAATGATGCTCATAGTGCCCATCTCACTGTGTCCTTGTGAAGATTAAATGAGAACACTTAGTGTTTGATACACAGTAAATCCTCAATAAGCATTTGCTATTATTTATTCTGCTCACAAAGCACAGTTGAAGTCAGCTCCAATCTTTGGTTACAGATGTGAAAGAAGAAACATAGGAAATAAAGACATATGGAAATGATGTAAAGATTTGGGGGAAAATTAACACATATTCAACTGCAAATTTTTTAAAATTGTTTTTTGGAAAGTGTTTAAATCTATATAAAATAGTACTAAGTTATATTAGTTCATAATTTTTCTGGAAATCTACCTAACTAATACTTGGAAATAATTAAAATTTATTCTATTTCTCTAGGAGAATACAATAAAGATAATTTTTGAGGAGAGATGAAGACCATTAGCTACGATAAGGTCCAGAACTATTCTTTCCTCCTCAGTCAATTTATAGAGATTACAGAAAGGATAAGTCCCTCACTCAAAAGCCACTCAGATTTGTTTTATCTCAAAACTCTTTGAATAAAGTGCAGGGGAACTCAGTCACTGGGGCCCAGGAGGAATGTCTAATGATTGAGAATTCTAAAGTACATGCAAAATTTATTATGACTTGCATACTATTTATAATCCAGAGACTATCTTAGCTGAGGTGGGTCTGATAATTTAAATCTAAAGGAAGAGCTTAATATTTGGGAAGGTAAATACAAACAATTTGGAAGGAAGAGTCAATAGTCTAGAATAAAAGAAATGCAGTTTTAGAATGTGTACTCTATTAAGTATTCAATTAATCATGTGAGCCTGGACATCTCTAGGAATAATTTTAGCTATGAAAGTATAGATTGTGATGTGACTTGTTTGGATATTAAAATTATTCCACTTGAATTTAAAGTGTTGCTAACATTGCTTGAGTGACAGGTGTCAGTAGTCTTTCAAATGATACAAAAATCTTTTTCTATAAATGGCTAATGAACTATGCTGAGTGAAATGTGAATTCAAGAAGTTGAAGTGAAATACTCTGAACAGTAGGTGAATGACTAGCATTTCAATGAGGAAGAAGAGAAAACACTGAAACGAAGAAATAAAAATGGATTCACAACAACTGAAGTGGAAGAGCATGTGTGGTAAATTATTTTTCCTCCTTTCCCATTGTCCTGCCTGGATGTGTAAGATCACCTGGCTATATTTTTGTCTCCATTATAGATAACAGATTGACTGCCATTTGTAGTTAAATACAGTAGATACAGGCATCTTCTCTGAATTTTATAATTTGTTTTGAGATTTGGTCAGCAATAAAATCAAGGAATTGCCCATTGAGAGTGTGATATTTCATCCAAAAGAGGCAGTCAGACAGTGACAGGAAAATGATGCTTAGCTGGATAGCAGGTTCCAAATAGAAAGAAAACATTATTAGATTTTTTGGTAGAAAGTTGACTATCAATTAAGAAAAAAAGTGATTCACAGGTTACCAAGAAAGTGAGAAAACCCAAATGGAAAGGACAAATAAGTTCCCTGCAGTAACCACTACCTTAATCCCTGTTTCTGTCTCATGAAAAAAATAAAGTTGGCCCAAGAATTAACATAACCAAAGATCCTGGGTGGGTCACTTAAAAGTCAAATGGAAGTATGTCAAATCTTTCCTCTCTGATACCTTATCTCTATTGACTTCCTTGCCTGCCCATGTTGCATGTGATGGTTGTGATGGTAACAATATCAATTTTGAACTATTTTATTTATATTCTGTTTCCTTTATTTATTCATTTGTTTAACTTTTTAAATGTCCATGCATTGTCCTGAGATCTCTACCCCTGCGAGATGTGATCCTTCCAGTCAAACTATTTGTTGGGACTTTTTTTTAGATGCCTTTTTTTGTGAGGAAGATTGGTCCTGAGCTAATGTCTGTTACCAATGTTCCTTCTTTTTTTTGTTTTCTCCCCAAAGCCCCAGTACATAGCTGTATATCCTAGTTGTAGGGCATTCTAGTTCTTCTATATAGGATGCTGCCACAGCACGGCTTGATGAGTGGTGTGTAGGTCCACGCCCAGGATCCAAACTGGTGAACCCTAGGCCAGCAGAACAGAGCTTGTGATCTTAACAGCTTATCCATGGGATCAGCCCCCAAATGCTGTTTTAAATCATTAAAGTTATTTATTTTAATCATTCAACAAACATTTACTGATTATTAGTTAAATGAATGGTAACTTGTATTTAACAAGGATAGAACAAATATAAAAATAATTGGAAATACTTTCTTGCTGAGTCACACCATATACTGGATGGCTCATTCACTTTATTTAGTTAATTCTCACAACATCATTGGGAGATAGATGTATTCATCAGGATTGTATGTATCCATCAGTGAGATGATGGTCTGAGAAAAAAAAAAAGCACATGCCAAAAATCACACAGATCAAAGAAAGTGGCTAGAATTCAGAATTAAATTTGCACAAGCACTTTTTAACATTTCAAGACAATGAAAGACAAGTCTCTGTGTCTTTGAGAAATTTAGGATCATGAAAATTAAACATATATAGAGTTTACTTTTGCATAGATTAAAAATTGAAATATCAAGGTCACTGAGATCCTCTGTTTTAATATATTATCAAATATTTATTGAGTATACCATATATATCAGGAATTGAGCTAACTTTGTAATATTTTGTGAAGTATATTGCTAAGCGAGTGTATCTTGTTTTAAATCTTGACTCTGCTACTTATTAGGTTCACAATAAGCCCAAAAGAGGAAACTGAATCATAGAGAAATTAAATGAGTAATAATGTTAATTACATCACTTAATTATTAAGTAAATATCAATAGCATTTACTTCTTAGACTTATTATGAGGATTGAAAAAGATTGTACCTATAACGTGTTAAGAAGAACATTAGGCCCATAGGAATGCTCAAATTGTAAGCTAATAAAAAGAATGATTAGACCTGTTGATTGTCAATGTATTTATGCAATGTAGTGAGGTCATATGCTTATTCATAGCAAAGCCAGTATATAAACCCAAGGAATTTCACTTTATTTAAGTTTAAGATTTTTCAAAACTTTCCTTTTAACAATGGTAGAAAGCCCAAAGGTTATGCAAAATCTTAACTGAAATTAATGATAGTGGATTTATCATTTTGTAGCTGGGGACCCTAGACCAAATGAATACTAGTTCCTAAAGTGAGTGAAGAGCTATTCTAGAGAATGAATTAGGCTCTTTTTTTCCCTAGCCATTTTTCTTACACAGGGACTCTTTGTGGCTGTGGTAGCAGTGTTCATGTTTGAGGGCATGAGGAGATTTAGTGCATTTTATTCATGTATGTGAGTATAACTTTCTTACTCTTTATAAATGGGCTACATATGTAGGAGAGAGCAACAGGTTGAGTTTGTAGATTTTGTTTACTGCCTATAGTTTTATAGATTAGAGAATTTGTCTTAATTTATTATCTCATTTTGTCATCTGCATATCAAAATATTCTGAAATGGTTCAAGGACAATAACTTTGGAGTTTATCTGGTTTTGCATTAAATAATTAGGTAATTGTGAAAAAGTGGAGTTTTTAACACTACATTTGTCTGTTGCTTTGATGCGCATCTTTTATCTGTGAACTCAGGCTGTAGACTTAGAAAATTCTGGTTTCAAGTTCTGGTTTGCTAAACACTATTTAAGTGTTCTACATACACTTATAGAAGCCTCAACTAATTTTTGCCTCTCTAAGGTATTATTACTCTTGTATGTGCATCAAACTGAACTTAAACTGCGTTCATTTGCATAGCCCTTTACTGTTTTCAAAGTTCTTCATTTATTTTTAAATTTGAAACTCAAACTCTCTGCCTTATTTAGGGAAGCAATTATTTTTCTACATTTTAGATGAAGAAAAGTGTGAAAGGAAGTGAAGTTAGGAATTTACACTTAAAATTGATGGCTGATTCAAGAATAGAAACTAGAGATCTTCTACTACTCTAAAATTGAAAAGCTAGAAATATAGGTGGTAGTTTATACGTGGTAAACTACAAATGTATGGGAAAGTTGAAATAAAAAGAGAAGATTACTGAGAAGGAAAATTAAGCATTATTTGTGGCCTTGAGTATGGAGAAAATTGGAGATTGAAATAAATATTTAGTTAAATTGATTAAAAAACCAGACCACATTTAATAAGCAGGAAAATTAATTTTCTGTCAAAAGAAGATAGAATGATTGGCTTTGCCTGACTTTTCTAACAACCTTAATTTCCTCAGAGGCTTATGTATAACCCAAAACTTTCACGTCTAGTTTGGGGAGAGGAAAAACAACTTAAATGATTTCTTATCTCAATGCACATGATTAAAATAATGGTTTTATTTATGTCCATTCAAATAAACAAGTGATTACTTTGAGTTGACCAAATCAGTATTTTAAATATTATTTTTAAAATAATTTTTTATTTATTTATAGGTAAGGACATATTTTCATTATATAATTGGAGGCATAAAATCTTTACTTTTCCATGGTTTCCCTACAAGCTAATTCTAAATCTTAAAATTGTACCATAAAAATAAATCTCTTTGTTTGAAAGCTCCATTGCAAAGGAATTTTTTATTTGGAAAGTGACACAATGAACTTAGTCTGTAAAAGAGAGTGATGAAGACACAATTTAAAAATTACTTGATGAGAAAATGTAGCTACAAGATTAGGGCAGAAGACACATCAAAAATTTCAAAGAAAATTTTAAGTGTAAATGATGCATTTTAAGGTCAAAATTTGTAGTAAAGACAACTGGACCATGTGGTTATCAGCTCTATATATCTTTTTTCATTATCATTGAAACTCAACCTAAATTAGCAGAAGCTAAGATCAACCTCAGCTGAATTGCCTATATTTTCATATATCAAATCCTCTTTTAATATAATTGCTAAATGATGAAGAGATTCAAACTACTCTTATTCATTTCATACATTTTCTAGACCCTTTTAATTAAAACTGTTTCTATTTAGAACTAGGGGATTTGGCTAGTAGATCTCAGTTATTTTCCTGCTCAAAATAATTTTATGACTAAAATTTCATTTTCTACATGGGAGTCATATTTACTAGACTTTATTATTGACAAATTTATGTTACTGATTTGGCAACACTAACATTAAGAAAATAAAATCAGCAATTAATACCTCTATGGTTAATAAAGCAAAGACGACTTATTGATTTGAGTTTCACAACTATTTTGTGACCAAGTCCAAGAAGATTTCTTCATTTTTCAAATGAGATAACTTAAATTTAAAGAAATCAAGAGGTGGGTACTCAAATTCACACATTGGTATAATTAGTAATAACACTGCGTCCCAAATGTTTGTCTTCATATAAACCTTTTTCCACAAGCTTCCTATAAAATTTTTCAGAATTATGCAGTGTCAAGATTCTTTATGGATTTGGACAAAAGACATAAATTAGGCAAATATAGAACAGAAATACATCCTGTAATTCAAATCACTGAGAATAAATTGATTTGCAAACTATAACATACTGAGTCAAGAGCAAAACTGTGAAGATAAGACTGCCTTCTGTTCCACTTTTTTAGTTTTAACTAATGCTTTATTCTGTGGTTCATTTAAGTACATGATGTTTATTGATGTGCCTATAGAAATCAACACACCTCTGTTATAAAATGTCGGGATTTTACTGTCACAAATCACTAAGAAAAAGATAAACAAGCTATCAAAAATTGTTCAAACCAACTGCAAGGGCCTCTTACAGAGAGTTTTTAGCTTTCACTTTTTAAATATATACATATCATTATATAAATCTTTAATTTTATTTTCTATTTCATTCTAGAATTATTTTGAGGTAACATATATTCCACTAGTGACCACTGTTAAGCTTTACATTTGCTTCTATATCATTAAACAGAAACTTTTATGACTCACAACTGCATCTTTAACAAATTTCAATTTGTAAGGATCCAGAGTAATATCCTTTCCAAGGACTTAGTTGTATGGTCCTTTAGAATTGAAAAATATTTAGCAACTATTAATAGTTTTTAGACTTTTTTTAATTGATTGATTGAATGCATTCATTTTTATTAATGTCAACATTGAACATAATGTCCTGAAGGACTGATTTATGGAAATCAGCATGAAACTAATCTGAAAAAAATTATTAAATATCAGATTTTTATTTTCTGAAACACTGGGATCATGTCCATTAAACACAGATTGATGATGTTAGTTATCATCAATTTTCCCCATGAACATTTTGGATATTGACTTATACATTATGTCTTTTCGGGGGACTGTTAGGCATTTTTACCCCACTGGACCATGGAAAATAGGAATAGTGTCATTGTGTTTATTCTCTTGGGACTACCTCGAAAGAAGAACATTGAGGTCCTCAGCTTTATATTATTTTATTTTGCTACATTGCTATTGGATGGGAATTTACTCACAATGATTTATATCACATGCAGTCAGCTAACTGACCAACCCTTGTATTTCTTCCTTAATTAACTCTCACTCTCCAACCTTTGCTATACATCACAGTGAGCCCCAAACTAATGACTGATTTATTGGCAGAAAGGACAATCATTCCCTGTAATAACTGCATGATACAGCTCTTTATCCTTCACTTCCTTGGAGGCATTGAGATCTTTATCCTCACAGGGATGGCCTATGACCACTACATGGCGATCTGCAAGCCCTGCACTACAGGATAATCATAAGCAGACAGAGATGTAATATGATCGTCATAGCTTGCTGTACGCGGGGATTTATATGCTCTGCCACTCAGTTTCTTCTCACCATCATCTTACTGTTCCTTGGGCCCAATGAAATAGATCACCACTTCTGTGATGTGTATCCTTTGCTGAAATTGGCTTGCATTAATACCTGCAAAATTGGCCTCTTGGTAATTGTTAATTCAGTTCTGATTGCTTTGATAACTTTTGTGATTTTGATGGTGTCTTACTTTTTGGTATTATACACCATCTGTGCTTACCCTGCAGAGAGCCGCACAAAAGCTCTTTCCACTTGCAGTTCCCACATCATGGTTGTGGTCCTGTGCTTTGTGCCTGTTCTCTTCTTTTACGTTAGACCAGTCACAACTTTCACTGAAGACAAAGTATTTGCTCTTTTCTACACTTTCATTGTTCCCAAGTTCAACCCTCTGATCTACGGGTTGAGAAACTTGGAGATGAAGAATGCCTTCAGGAAAATGTAGTATTGTTTTTGGAACAATTGTTTTTGAAAGAGAAGTAAGTTGTACGAAAATCATCTCAGAATTTCACCTTAGGGCTAAACCCTGAGCCCTAGAATTAATATGGAATGATATACAAAGAGTACACAGTGATTGCAAAAGCCAGCCACAGATCAGAGCTCAGAACCTTTAGAATTTTCTCAGACTTCTCCTGGTTGGGCAATTTTAGCTTATTTTTTCACGTTCACTCATTTTCCTCTATTCTCTTCACACCTGTCTCAAGGCCTCCTTAATCTGACATTTTATTTTGAATGTGTACTGAAGTATTTCCTCCCCTCCTCTCGATTTCCAGTCTCAACTGACAATAAATAATAGGAAACCATATGGTAGAGGAGAATTATAGTCAGATTTTACTCCCTGTATCTCAGAGGAGAGCATTTAAGGTTGACTTTTGAGCTGAGGATAATAGGTAAATGAGTGGAATATTTAACTGCTTTGGCTAACCAGCATTCATAAACGCTCTTCTATGTTGAATTTGAACATCTTTTTCATGTACAGCTTTTTGAGAAACCACCAAACCCTATTCTACAGTGGCTGTACCAGTTTACATTCCCTCCAGCACTGTCCAAGGATTCCAAATTTTAGACATTCTGGCCAATATTTATTTCCCATTATTATTATTATCATTATCATTATTGTTATTATTGCCATCCTAATGAGCGTGAAGTGATTTCTCATTGTGGTATGAACTGCATTTCCCTAATGAATAATGAGGGTGAGATTCATTTAATGTGCTTGCTGACTATTTGTATATCTTCTTTGGAGAAATGTCTACTCAAATCTTTTAAAAGTTTTTTAATTGAGTTGTTTTTCTTTTTTTGGCTGAACTATAATAGTTCTTTATATATTCTGAATATTAATCACCTATCAGATACATGATTCGTAAATGTTTTCAACAATTCTGTAGATTGTCTTTTCACTTTCTTGTAATGTCCTTTGACACACAAAGGCTTTTAATTTTCATGGATTTCAATTTACCTATTTTTTCTTTTACTATTCATGCCTTTATTTTATTCAAGAATCCATTGCCAAATCCAAGATCATGAAGACTTAACCCTGTATTTTCTTCTAAGATTTTTACTGTTTTGGCTTTCGTATTTAGGCCATAGATCCATTTTGTGTTCATTATTTATGCAGTGTGATAAAAGGATACAACTTCATTCTTTTGTATGTGGAAATACAATTGTCCCAGCAACATTTGTCAAAGAGAATAGTATTTCCTTACTGAATTCACCCTCTACCCTTGTTAAAGATGAATAGGTCATAGATGTTTAGAATTATTTCCAGCCTCAACTTTCTGCTGTACTGGTCCATATATCTAACCTTATGTCATAGCACGCTGTTTTGATG
The DNA here is from genome assembly GCF_041296235.1 of Equus asinus. Lineage (NCBI taxonomy): Eukaryota > Metazoa > Chordata > Mammalia > Perissodactyla > Equidae > Equus > Equus asinus. The sequence continues at coordinate 18,530,840 of NC_091806.1, forward strand.
ACTGTAGCTTTGTAGTAAGTTTTGAACTTAAGGAGTGTGAGTCCTCAAACTTTGATTTTTTTCAAGTTTGCTTTAGTTATTTGGGACCCCTTGCAATTTCACATGCAATTGATGGTAAATTTGCCTATATACAGAAAAAAAAAGTTGGAATTTTGATAGAGATTGCTTTCTAACTGTAGATCAGTGGCTAGTATTGCCATTGTAACAATATTAAGCCTTCCAGTTCTTGAACAGTGGGTATCTTTCCATTTAAGTATTTCTCATTTTTTTCAGCAATGTTTTATAGTTTTCAGTGTATAAGTCCTTCACCTCCTTCGTGAAATTTATCCCTGTAATTTTACTTTTTTAGATGCTACTGTAAATGTAATGGCTTTCTTACCTTTTTGGATTGTTTGCTGCTGGTGAAAAAAACATAATTGATTTTTTTCTTTCTTTTCTATGTATATTTTTTATATATATTTATGATATATATGTGTTTTTTTTTTGGTGAGGAAAATTGGCTCCGAGCTAACATGTGTTGCCAATCTTCCTCTATTTGCTTGAGGAAGAGTGGCCCTGATCTAACCTCTGTGCCAATCTTTCTTGATTTTTTTGTATGTGGGTCGCTGCCACAGCACGGCTTGACAAGTGGTATGAGTCCATGCCCAGGATCCAAATCCATGATCCTGGGCCCCCAAAGTGGAGCACACTGAGCTCCAGCACTATACCACCAGGCCCGCCCCACAACAGATTTTTGCACGTTGATCTTGTATTTTCCAACTTTGCTGAATGTGGTTATTAGTTCGAGAAACTTTCTTGTGGATATTTTGGGATTCTCTATGTATAGGAGCACGTCATCAGTGAGAAAAGAAGTTTTACATCTTGCTTTTTAATTTGGATGCTCTTTTTTTCTTCTTTTTTCTTCTTGTGCAATTATTCTAGTGAGAACCTCCAGCACAATGTTGAATGGCAGTTGTGAATATGGGCATCCTTGCCCTCTTCCTGATTTTAAGTAGAAAGCTTTCAGTCATTCACCACTGAGCATGATGTTAGCACTGGGCTTTTTATAGATGAGCTTTATCTTATTGCATAACTTCCCTTCTGTATCTAGTTTTCTGCGTTATTTTTTAAATCATGAAATGGTGCTGGATTTTGTCAAAGTCCTTTTCTGTGACAATTTAGATGATGATGGGGCTTTTCTTTAGTTCTATTAATGTGATACATACATTGGTTAATTTTGTTATATGTTGAACCACCCTTGAATTCCTAGGATATATGGCACTTGGTGTATAATCATTTTAATATCCTGTTGAATTTGGTTGTTAACATTTTGTTGAAGATTTTTGCACTGAATACATAAGGAATATTGGTCTCTAATTTTCTTTTCTGGTGATTTATTTTTCTGACTTTGGTATCAGAGTAATGCTGGCCTATTAGGATGAGATAGAAAGTGTCCCTTCTCTTCCATTTTTCTGAAGAGTTTGAGAAAAGTTTGATAGAATTCACAAGTGAAAGTATTTGATTCTGGACTTTCTTTATTGAGAGGTTTTGTTGAATGATCCAATCTCTTTACTTGTTATAAGCGTCTATTCAGATTTTCTCTGCCTTCTTGAGTCAGTTGAGGCAATTGGTGTGTTTATAGGAATTTGCCCATCTCATCTAAGTTATACGATTTGTTGTTGTACTATTGTTAGCTGTACTCTCTTATAACCCTTTTATTGCTGTCGTGTGTTGGTAGTGCGCCTTCTTTCATTGCTGGTGTTAGTTATTTGTGTCTACACTTTGTCAGACTACCTAAGGTTTGCCAATTTTGTTGATCTTTACGAAAACTAACTTTTGGTTTTATTCTCTGTTGTTTTTCTGTTCTTTAATTTTTCTCCTCTCTAACCTTTATTTTTTTCCTTCTGGTAGATTTGAGTTTAGTTTGCTTTATTTTTTTCAGTTCCTCAAGATGTAAACATAGATTATTATCTTAAGATCTTTCTTATTGCTTAATGTAAACTTTTACAGCTATACATTTCCCTCTAAGCATTGCCTTTACTGCATCCCATAAGTTTTGGTGTATTGTGTTGTTTTCATTTGTCTCTGGAATTTTCTGATTTCTCTTTTTGGCCCTTTGATTGTTTAAGAATGTACTGTTTAATTTCCACCTGTTTGTGAATTTTCTAGTTTTCCTTCTGTTATTGATTTCTAGCTTTATTCAACTGCAGTTGTATAAGATACTTTGTATTGTTTCAATCTTTTTAAGTTTATTGAGATTTGTTTTGTGGCTTAACCTATGGTCTTTCCTATATAACATCCCTTGTGCACTGGGTAAGAATGTGTATTTCGCTTTTGTTGGGTGAGATGTTTTATATATGTCTGTTAGGTCTAGTTATTTTAAGTGTTGTTTAAGACCTCTGTTTCATTATTAATCTTCTGTCTAGATGTTCTATCCATTAGTGAAGGTGGGATATTGAATTCTCCAGATATTTTTATAGAACTATATATGTCTCTCTTCAATTCTGTCAATTTTCCTTCATATAGTTTGGGGCTGTGAAAAACAAGGCAACAGTCCCAAAATGGAGTCACTTTTGCTAAATCCCATATCACCAAACCAAGACTTAACTGAATTATAGTTTTGGCTCTCCCAGAAATGGAATCTTAAACCAGTCAATCAGGATTGTCTCGTCAGCACTAGTTTGGTAATCTGCATGATAGACCACTGCTATCCCCTAAATGATAGTAACCTTGGAACAACCAATCTGCTTTTATGCCTAGGACAACTTCCTTGTTCTTGCTTCCCTCTGCTGATAAAAGTCTGCAGACTTTTCTTTATTTAGCTCCTTGGAACTGCTTTCTGTCTGCTAGATTGGATGCTGCCCTATTCATGAATCATTAAATAAAGCCAGTACAATCTTTAAAATTTGCGGTTGAATTTTTTAACAGGGTTTTGTTGTTTGGTATATATAATTATTATAGCCTTTTGACCAACTGACCCTTTTATCAATGTATAATGCCTTCTTTGTCTCTTGTAGCAGTTTTTGACTTAAAGTCTGTTTTGTCCGATATTGGTACAGCCATGCATGATCTCTTTTCCTTACCATGTGCACAGTATAACTTTTTCCATCATTTCACTTTTGACCTATTTGTTTCTGGGTATCTAAAGTGAGTCTCTGGTAGACATCATATAGTTGTCTTCCAGTCATTGCAGATTGGCTGAGTGCTGAGACACTCTTTCAACATTCAGCCAGGCTTGTACTGAACTTAGGGATCTCCCCAAGATGAAAGCCTAGGATCTTCACAAGTTCTTTCTGAGTATGCATCTTACCCTGAACATGACTGTATCTTCCCACTTCTCTCACATACAGTGATGCTTTTGAATGTCCTAATTTCCCAAATAAACTCTACCCTGCTGTTTGTTCTACACCTTAGGCATCAGTGCGTCATTATTCATCTTGTAGTGTTTTCAAGCAATGCACATTGTTCTTCCCACCCAAGGTTTCTGTTCTAGATGAAACAAAGACATTCACTTTGCCTCAGTCTTTCATGTAGCCTCCAGACAAATTAGAATAGACATACACAATAATTTGCAAATATGATTGAGGGTGTCTGTTCCCTCCAGAAGTAGAGTTCAGAATCTCACAATGGGAATGCCATTTCAGTCTACCATTTCAAGACTGCAACCACACCAGGGAAGGAGCAACCAAGGGCAAGTATAAATGCCACAAAACTTTCCTACCATTTTTCAATTATGTCTTTCTTGTTTTAGCATTACTTTTGTTGCTTTAAACCTTTAACCGTTTTCCAATTTTCTGACAAAGTTGATTCTGATAGTATCTGCACTTTATTTCAATGTTTCTGTTGGGGGGATGAGAGCTTGGGATACAGGCTGTGCTATTTTAATATGTCAGGCTATGCACAAGAAGAAATAAAAAACTTGATATGAGACATTTATTTATTCCATTTTCATGAATAAAAATGACAATTAGCTTCTCTCTATACTTTACCCTACAAGAGGAATGGAGAGTTGGATTTTGTTAAGTGCTAAGGTCTGACAATGCTTAAAATAAATTCCATACATGTGTTTAGTTTTCCAAAAAATAGAAAAAGAATGAAATCTGCATATCTCATTCTAAGCATCAAATTGTAAATAAGATGATAAAAACCAAAAAGTTGACAAGTTTCTCTTATGAACAGAAGTGTAAAAATCTTAAATGAAAATTTTATCAATTGAATTCAGTAAGCTTCTAAACATAGTATATTTAAGAATAAATATGTGAGACAGCATCACAAAATTTCTTGTTTTATTTCATATGTGTGTTACATTGGTCTAGCTCAATAAACAAAGTCCTGGCAAATATAAAGACAGAAGGATAAATGTGAGGTATATGACTTGAAAATAAAGACAAAATTATTTATAATATTTGTTTATTATATTTTTTAATATCTGTAGAGTGTCCTTGTTAAAAATTGGCATTGATAGTGCCATCTTTGTTTTTTTTTTTAATCTCTTGATACATTAAGCTAGGCATTTACCAATTGTATTGCTCTATCCAAATAACCAAATTTGATTTCATTATTATTTCGTCTATTTTTTCTTCAATTTTTTTATCGCATCCTATCAACTCTTTTTTGGTATAACTCATTTTCTTCTATTTATGTTTCATTTTTTTGAAATTTTTATTCAAGGCATATTTTTAATATTGTGAAATTATTATTTAAGGGTATTTAGTTCAATTTAAAATGTTATGGTGTAGTTTCCTTCTGCTTATTTTTGTGTTATATTATTTGGGGGATATTTTCATTGGTTACAATGTTTTGACTCTTATTTTATGTCCCCCAAGCCCCATATAGGAGGATAGTATGGTTACAGACTTTTTGTTAACTTTGTGAACTAAGTTGAGGGTTTTGTGAGGCTTGTAAGATTTCCAGTTTAAGATTGCTATATTCCTGCTTCTTCAGACTTCTTCCCTGTACACACATAGAATTATGATACTTTGAGGTTCAGCGGTACTTCTCTTCACTTCTGATAAATATTTCTCTACTTATAGGCAACTTCTATTTTACAGGGCTGTCTTTTTCACAGTGATGCAAAAAGTGTGGATTATTTATTTGCTTTTCCCTCATCTGAATGGCTTTTGGGAGGATGGGTAGGAACATTAAATTTTAGATGTTGTTATTATCTTAGGCATTTTTCTAGGCCTTTGGAGTGGAATGTTTTATTTGCTCTCATTTTATGATATCAATATGCAATACCATAAAATTTCTTCTAATAATTGCCTTAAATATATCTCATATACTAATTTTGCAGTTGTGGACTATATTCTTTCTGGTATTTTCTAATGGCATGCTTTTAGATTTTCATGTGGAATGTCATTGTTTGATAAACTTTTTAAAATTTATACTTGCATTTACTAGTGTTCAAGGAATACTCTTTACATTTTCATCATTTTTGTTGGATTTATTGTGGTTTTACTCATGAGTTAAAGTATCGTCAATTTTTATGACAGCTCAATTGCAATCGAAAGAAATCGTATTTGCCATTACCAGAGTCCTGTGATATATATGTGATTGTGTTGTTTGGGATTATAGCCTTTGTTACTGAATGTTGTTTTTCTTTTGTCTTCAATTGAGAGTTGTTTATTCCTCCTCTAATCTCCTATAGTTACTGGTTTATGAAAATTGTTGCTTTGTCTTTGTATATACAACTTCACTGTGGAATCTAGTGTTTGTAATATAGTGGTTGTTTTAAATACATTTAAAGTTTTATGGTCTGCATGCTCCTTTGTCACATATCATGATTTTGACGTCTTATTTGTTTTTATTTGCCCTTGTCTAATATCTTTATTGAATTTTTAATATACATATTTTTAGTTTTAGTATGCATACAGAAAAGTGCATAAATATCACTACAAGTTTTTTACAAACAAGCACAGCTCTGTGACCAGCTAGAGATCAGCAAGCGGGGCGTTAACAGAGCTCAGAAGCACTTTTGGTCCCTTTATTTATCCTCCTTCTCTCTCTCAAACGAAACTACTATTTAAATTTGTAACCCCAATATTTTACCTGTTTATAATTTTATATAAACAAAACTATACAGGATACACTTTTTTGTATCCACTTCTTTTGATCAGCATTATACTTATAACATTTATTCATCATATTTCTTTCTTTTCTTTTTTTAAGGAAGATAGCCCTGAGCTAAGTACTGCCAGTCCTCCTCTGTTTGCTGAGGAAGCCTGGCCGTGAGCTAACATCCGTGCTCATCTTCCTCTACTTTTTTACATGCAGGACGCCTACCACATGGCGTGCCAAGTGGTGCCATGTCTGCACCTGGGATCCAAACCGGCAAACCCTGGGCCGCCGAAGCGGAACGTGCGAACTTAACCACTGCACCACCAGGCCAGCCCCTATTCATCATGTTTACAAATTTCTTTATTCTCTTTGCTGTATAGCATTCATTGTATGAATATAGCCCAAATTTTATACGTAAAGATGTTGATGACTTTCTAAGTTTTTTGTTTTTGTTTTTTACTTTCAGGTATTATGAATAGTAGTATTACAAAGAATCTCGCTATATTATTTGGTCAACATAAATAAATATTTCTGTGGGTTTTAGACCTGAGTAAATTTCTGGGTAGTAAGTCATGCATGTGTTCATCTACTTAAGATACTGTAAAAATATACACAAAGCAAAGTGCCTCTAAAGAAAGCTCATGCAGTTATAATAATATAAGACTTAGTAGGTTTTAAGTGAAATAAAATTACTAAAGATAAAGAGGATTATTTTATCATAATTTAGAGGTCTACCTACTTAGAAGATATTAAAATTCATGTGTCCAGGTGCTCAAGACAGATCTTCCAAATTGGTAGAGAAGAAATGCAGAGCTATAATAAGAAATAGATGCATCCTTTATCATGGTTGGAAACTTTACATACTTTTTCAGTTGATGACTAAACAAGCAATGAAATGTCTAAGGATATAGAAGTTCTAAGTGACATACACGTTTGACGTAGTTAACTTTTATAGATTATGATTCCCAACAAAAACAATATACACATGTGTTTCAGTGCACATGGAAAATTTATCGCAGTTGGTCATGTGCTGGATTATAAATCAAGCAACAACAAATTTCAAATTATTCAGAATATTTTCTGTGACAACAGTAAAATTAATTTAGAAATCACTAACTTATTCTTTAATTTTACCTTTACTGAATCACTTTTATTAGGAGTATTTCATGTGCAAATCACAATGATGGATTCAACTTTGTTATTAAATCTATTAATATAATCAACGTGCTGTATTTTAGTTCTGTAATATTTTATGTCATATATATGATATTTTACATCATATACGTGCATACATACGTGTATGGAGATATGATACTCATGTGTGTATATAAATAAATAAAAGATTTTTCATCATTTAATTTGTTTTATTTGCCCGTTCCTTATAGGAAGATTTGCATTTTCATAAGGATTTTTATGTTCATACCAATATCTGTATATATTATTAATCCCCTTTTTATTTGTGTATTTACTTATTATAAATGAATTGAACTGTTAATGCTCTTTATTCCCAAAACTATGTGATTGTGTAAGTGACCAAGAGCCAACACAGTAATCCTACTTCAAAATTAATAAACTGGAAAGCAAGATAAAAATAATGGGTGAGTTGATTCTGAAATGTAGTCAGGTAATTTACCATCTTTGAACATGTATTTCCTTATCCCTTAATGGAAGAGAGTGTGCAATCAACGATCTTCAAGGTATATTCAGACTATGAACTTCTTGTTTTTTATTTCTTTCTCTGTTTTTCTCTTAAAGCAACTAATATACTGAGATTTTAGTGTCTTGATTTAAATTATGATATCATCCTGCCATCTAGTGGATATTTCTGTTTGTATCAGTTGTAATGGACAGACAAATTCATACCCTCTCCTACTATTTGCAGAGGGATTTTGTACTACTGGACCTTATGAAAAAATTCTACCCATTACTATGTAAGTTGGTTGAGAATGAGACCACAAATAGATGAAAATTGAATTGACAATGTTGGGGGAATTAAGACAAATATTTCTCATTATGTCAAACTGGGATAAACTCTTTTTTTTTTAAATGCTTCTTTTGTAATAAAAAATAAAATAATACTGGACTGAGATTTAAGACATCCATTATCGAGTTCACCCTAACTCTTTGATCTTTTCTGAAATATATGCCGGACTGGAGACCCAGCTTAGATCAGAAAGATGGATAAAATTGCCTGTAATCACATTAATTGAAACTTACCGTAGACACAGAGTGCTAGCCATGGGCATACACTTTACACTTTCCATTCTCAAAGGTATCTATATCTTTGTCTATAACTATATCTATGTCTCTCTCTATATATCTCTATACTTATATCAAATATCTCTATCTCTATATATAACTATCTATATATCATACTAGATTTTTTTGGCTATTCTGAATTGAATTTCTTCTTATAGTATGCATTACTTATCTGCTTACAAGACTTGTCTCCTCACTTATAGGCAAGAATTAATAAATCTTGTATTGAAGCAAATCCTTATTGGTTAGGAAAGTTAGAGTGTGCTATTCAATTACTATTAGATACTTCTATTGCATGGGCAATTAAACCAACTTGTTAGATATGTGTAAGTTCCAGCATTTGAGAAGCATAAAAAATGATTTGAAAACAATAGAGTATTTTGAGAACACCAAATATGAAGTGATCTTAGTGAGAGCTCCGTACCAATATAAGGATTAGTCACAGAACATGCCATAAGTAGAGACACATTGTGGGGTTTTATTGTTTTTTTGACATTCTTCCCAAAGAGCCACCCCCTTCCTTTTACTCACATTAATCTGCATATCTTTATAGTCCCTTCTTATCTGCTATTTGTCAATTCAGCAACCCAGGGAGACTGAGAGGTTTTTATACTATTCTGTTTTTGGACATTACGGAAAGAAAATCCTTTTTTGGTTCTGAAATTAGTGTTCTTGTGGTTTTTGAATTAATGGAATTAATTCTCTTGAAGACACAGGAAACAAGGACAGCCTTTCATTCACATTTTAGTCTTGAAATATTTGAAGACATTAGTCAGGATCTCTTTTTGTTTTTCTTCTATGTTCCACACATCTTCAGACCCTTGGTTGGTTTATTAAATGCTCTAATTCCAATATATACATCTCACTGTTAATCACTTGACATCACAGGGTACCTATAAAATTATTAATAGTTATTGGGAACTATTAGCTTACCGGCAATGACAAGCTGTCAAGAACATAATGCTCCCTTCCAAACTAAAATGAAAATGGGAGCTACCTCCATCTACATAATGTATTAATGCATCCAAATTGAATGTCATGATTATAATATTAGAACTGAATCAACTTCGTTCACAACGCCTATACCTTTTTACAACCACAACCTATTCGTTATTCCATCTTTTTCCTATTGGCATTGAACCTTATTACCAGGTTGAACAACCTACACAGATCCCAATTGCAATTTTGTACACAATTTGGCTCCTCTGATCCTCAAATCTTCTCTCTTACTGCTACCTGCATAAACTCTACTTCTAATTGATAGGAACATGAACATCCAAATTCCCACCTTGGCTCAGACTGTCTTATCTGCTTAAAGATTCTTTTGTTTTTCTTTCCTGTCCCTGCAATCCTATGTTAACATTACAGTTCAGCCCAAAATTCAAAATCTTTTTATGATTTTACCAATCAGAAAAAATCGTGGACATTATTCAGTTATCCCCACTTGTGGAGAGTACCCCTAATGTGCTCAGCTCAACAAATCGTAAAGTAAAAACTAAACAAAGAAAAAAGCTTTATGCATAGTGACAATGCAGAAAAGTGCGGTATCCTTTAAAGTAAATTGTTGTTTCTCCCACTATATTGTAATTTCATTATAATAATCAGACTATTATAAGTCACAATTTGGAAGGAGGCTAGGTCCTGTATCGCTACTCAGAGGACATCTGCCTACTGATCTCGAAATAACTTTGGACCTTGCACAATCAAGAAATAAATTTTTATTGCATGAGTCGACAAATTATGTCCCACAAACCAAACCTTGTTCACTGCCTTTTTATAAATAAAATTTTATTTGAGAAAAGCAAGACCTATTGATTTAAGTATTGCTTATGGCTGCATCCATGCTACAACATGCAGAATTGAACAGTTGGGGTTAAAACTATATAACTCACAAAATCTAAAGTACTTACTATGTGACTCTTTACAGAAAAAGTTCACTGACCTGTTCTTTTAAGTCAAGTCACTGAGATTGAGATGTTTATTTGTTAAGATATGGCAGCTTCTTAAATAATAAACATATAATTTTATTTATATAATTTATATAATCTTATATACCTAAATAATAAACATTTAGTTGTATTTATATAATTTATATAATCTTATATACATACCTAGATTATAAATTGAAAAGTAGAGTATGAGCTTTTCACAATTTCAATAATTAATGTAAGAATTGAATAACGTGCACAAATTTGGAAGAGTAATGCAGACTGTATTATTTTAAGAAAATCAATGGTTTTCATAGAAAATGAAACTCAAAGTACTATATAAAATAAAAGAAAAGATAATAATCAATGTACCTATAATATAATGCTTATTGAGTAATTTTATATCCAGATACACACTGATAAATGTATATCTATATAGAAAGGGAAAACCAGAAATACAACAAAGATTGAGATTAGTTATCTCTGGATTGTTGCCCAATAACTGATTTTTTGGGTACATTTCTATATTTTACAGGTATTTAAAGACAAAAATATAGTGTCTGCTTCAACATTTTTAAAAGATCAATGGATTAAATTTCACAATGAAATCATTCCCCAATCTTTAGAAGAAATTATATATGAACAAAATATCACATGGGGCATTACCTCATCTAATTGCTCTATTTGTGGCCTCCGGGGCAAGACTTCAGTGATGTTCTCCAGGATTAACGTCCCTAAGGTCTTGGTGGCATATACATGTGACACCATTTGGTGTTAGGATTTATCTTTTTGATCTGCTTTTCTCTCTGTCATCTCTGAATTTATTTTTGACAGGTTAAAAGAAAAAGTCATTTCCCTGGAATAGCTATTGCAATATGTTGTAGATTCCTGTCACTACTTTTTCAGGTTTGTTACTATATTTTTTTTAAAAAGCTGAATTCTGAACAGGAACTTGCTTGGAATCCATTAATCTTAGCAAAGAAGCTTCACTAAATGAATAAGTCAAATTCTTCTGCACTCAAGTGAGTTGATTCAATCCTTATTTTATTTAACTTTAAAAGGAAAATAATGTGTTCCAATAATCTTTGCAGGAGGCAAACATCTGTGTAACTCTAACTGCCATGATACCTACTTAGTTCAGCCAACTAGAAGATCTGATTCCTTATCTTTCACCACATTTATTATTATTCACTGACTTACAACACTAGGAAATATTTTCAGTTTTTCTTGATTACAATATTCTTTTCCTCTCTTTATACACACAAACTTTGTCTTCAATAACAAACAAGAATTATTGGTAGCAACGTATCATTGGTAACTATATGCATTATTCTCTGGAATAATACTCATAAGAAAAAAAATTGAGGATAAGGACCATATTTTACAATATCGTGGTTTCTAAATGCCTGTTATACTGCTGAATACACAGTGGATATGCAGTGAGACAGTCATGATGGTAGGCATCAGAAAGGAGGGAAAGAGTGCGCCCAGCACCTTGTGCTATCAGCCAGCTCAACATAGTTGATGATTCCTGGGGCTAAATGGGGGACTGTGAACTTTACCCTAAGTCTCTTGGTACAAATACAGAGTGCAGGAGGTGGAGTGAAAAGCTACCTGTGTGGAAAAGATGTATGGGTAATAATGAGCTGAATATATATCAAAATTTTATTTCTCTTTGATGGCTTTGCATTCCCTTTCAATCCGGGGCTGCTGAGACTTTGTTATAACAGCCATAGGAGACGAGTATAGATTTTGGAAGGAATATGTTCTGTTATGGAATTTGCACTCAATGAGTTTTATGTAAAATTGAAAAATACTTTCAGGAAATAATAATAAATGTGGTATAAGATTAAATCACAAGTATTGAATCAAGGGAATTTAAGGAGCAATTGAAGAAGAAAAAGAGCAGGGATATGTCAATGATATCTTTATATTTATGCAGGGAAGCTTTAAGTGCTGCAAACGGTCTTGGAGGATAAAGTCAGAACAACCAAAGGAAAACTATAGCCTCTTAACTTCAGCTCCTAATAAGACAGAATTTTTACATAATTCTACGTAGAATGGACTTGCTTTTATGCCTAGTGCCATTTTAGGTTTCAGTAAGCAGTCAGGAAGTGGCTTTGAGAATAATGGATTATAAAGGGAGACAAAAGCAGTTGAGCCATTTTGGAGGAACACAGGACATTTAAAAAAAAATAATTCAGCCTATTTCCCCCCTGTAAATATCCTTATTTTATGCTAATTCAGTAAGCTTAGGTCCCATGGGGTTTCACTATGGCTACCTGTTTTGCAGGACTCAAGATGTGTCTCAGTGCATTGTGAGTTCACAGTGTGGTGCTGACTCTATAGGTAAGTCTAACTTCTTTAGTATTATTATAAGCTTTTATCCAGTACATGTATATTATATACCTAAAGTTCACTCATTCATGTATTCATATACTCATTTATTCAATGTGTTATTGAATACTTACTCTCTTCTAGTGCCCCATCCTAGCTTTCATGACTTTTATTTTACTGTGAACACACAATGTTAAAAAGGTAAATGATAAAATATAAGTACAATACATACTATGTTACAGATGTGGATGAAATTGGCATTTTTGAGGTCGTATAATCATTGATAGATGCATAGTTGAGACTATGACGATGGTCAATGAGGAGTGATTCAAGTGTAGGTAAACTTATTGGGAGAGATCCAGAAATTAAGAAAACAGGGCATTGGAAGGATTATCTTTATGTCTATTGAAAGCAATTTGATGAAAGAAGGTCCTTAACCAAATAAAAACCACACTGTAATACCTCAGGAAGCAATGGCCCATAATTGGAGGTTTTGAAGTACACTAAAATGACCATCTGATAATGATGTTGTAGAAAAGTCTCCAGCATAATAAAAATGGTCTGGACATATTACAGTTAATTTTATTTCTACCACAAATCTCTCTAAATACTTGATGTTACAATACACCAAGGAAGGGTAACAGATTTTTATAATTTGCAACAATTAGGTAAATGTGGTTGATCAAATGCATTAATCTTCTGAAGGAAATATTTTAAATACGGGAAAAGAAGTGTATTACTGAGTGTAAGAAAGCTACTGGAAAGAGAAATTTAGAAATAGTTATAGCACAATAGTAAATAAAAATATTGTAACTCGACCATTTTACTGGCTCATTAATTTTCTTTTGAGTTCTAAGGTCTCATAGTTAAACAAGTTTTCAGGGAAGAAATCATAGAAACATCATGTATATTTTTCCCAAGATGAGGATTTTAACTAAACTCAGATTTATGCAAAAAGCTAGACTGGTCTTTCTCATTATGCTAACAGCCTCTGAGGATGCTGAATTTGATCACTTGAAATGTAACAGGGTCAACTCTATTTTTGTCCTTCTTCTCTCAACCGCCTTCTTTTGTATTCCATTTTCACAGATTTCATACTCACTCTAAAACTGTGGTATTATTAAATTCTAGCTCTTAAATAATGTAACAGTTGAAACAAAGAGTTTTCCACAGCACTATTTATAGATAATCACAAAGTCTCTCAACATTTCCTCATTTTAACCTCCCTTATCCAAAATTAGCTTCTCATTTCTCTGAATTGACTTCCCTATTTTGTCCACAGGAATGAAGAAAACCAGAGTGCTGAAGTCACTTTGATTCTCTTGGGATTCTGAGAATCTCCAGGACTCCAGGTGCCTCTGTTCCTGTTATTCTTAACCATCTACACAGTCACTGTGCTGGGGAACCTGGGCATGATTGTGATTATCAAGATCAATCCCAAACTCCACACCCCCATGTACTTTTTTCTCAGCCACTTATCCTTTGTTGATTTCTGTTATTCTACTGTAGTTACACCTAAACTACTAGAAAACTTGGTCGTGGAAGACAGAACCATCTCCTTCACAGGATGCATCATACTATTGTTTGCATGCATATTTGTGGTGACAGAACCATTCGTGTTGGCAGTGATGGCATATGACCGATTTGTGGCAGTTTGTAACCGTCTTCTCTACACATTTGTAATGTCCCAGAAGCTTTGTTCCATTTGGTGGCTGTATCATACTCTTGCGGTGCAGTCTGTTCCCTGACACTTACCTACTTTCTATTGGAATTATCCTTTGTAGGGAATAATACAATAAATAACTTTGTGAGCATGCCGCCAATGTCTCTCTGTCTTGCTCTGACCCCTACATTAGCCAGAAAATCATTTTAGTCTCTGCCACATTCAATGAAACAAACAGCCTGATGATCATTCTTACTTCCTATTTTTTTAGTTTTATCACTGTCATGAAATTGTCTTCAACTGAGGGGTGCCACAAAGCCTTCTCCACATGTGCCTCCCACTGACAGCCATTACCATTTTCCATGGGACCATCCTATTTCTCTACTGTGTTCCTGACTCCAAAAGTTCATGGCTCATGGTCAAGTTAGCCTCTGTGTTTTACACAGTGGTCATCCCCGTGCTGGACTCACTGATCTACAGCCTCAGGAACAAAGATGTGAAGGAGACAGTCAGGAAGTCAATCAACAGCAAATTGTTATGTCATTAATGTAAGATGGTAAGATTTACTTTTTCATTTTAAACAGTATTGTGGAGGATTGCCCAAGACTTTTAGCATTTTTAATACTTCAAATTCCTTTTTTTCATAAAGCAAAGCAGCGTTCAATGTAACTCCCTAGTTGACAGATTATTTAGCATCTGTTAAATTTAAACTTTAGCAAATTAGCTATAAAATAATAAATAACACACTAATTAAGGTTGAGGCCACTTAAATGAAGAATCTGCTCACAGAGTTTGTCATGCAAAGATTTCTGAGTTAGTACACATTGCCGTTTGCCCAGTGAATCTTTCATTCTTTTTTTGTCATCACAGAATGGGTTTATAGAGTTACTGTAAATATTTACAGCTTGTTATCAGGGAGAATACATCAAGTGCAATATAGTAAACTAGCAGTTATTCAGCACTCAGACTCTAAATTTAAAACAAATATTTATTTAATTCCACACAGGAAGCATTGGTACAATTTAAGTGCAAAGAAGTCATACCTCTGCCCCCAACAAATTCCAGAATCTTGTTTGCTTAAATTATGTTTGTTAATATAAATTTAATTTGCTATTTGTATATAAAACATCAAAAATTAAAATTAAAAACTGCACACTTCAGAAGTAGCTATTGCTAAATCTAAAATTGTCATTCATGCCAATCTTGAGTTGTGTATAATATAGCTGTTGATGCATAATAAGGAATATAAAATTCGGTGACATGTAACATTAAGCAATTTTTGCTTTTTATCGGGGGATTTATTGGAGCAGCCCTGTTAATATCAGCTAGAGCATCTTCATTAACCTGATATAGTCTTGCATAACTAGCAAAATCATCTCTAGTCTATGGATCTGCTTGGTGATTCAATAGCTCTGCTCTGCGTACCATTGGGCTAGTTAGAGTATCTTCTTGGATTGTCAATGACTGAGTCAGAAGACAGAATGCGCTATAACAAAAGCCGATTCAAGCTCCTATGTGTATTATGTTTGTTAACATTCTATTAGCCAATGCAAATCATATAGCTGAGCACAAAGTCAATGGTTAAGAAATTGTATCTGCCTTGTAGAACTGAAAAGCTACATGACAATGAGCATGGATACAGAATACAATGAAGATTTGGGCCTAACACTTCAATATACCTAAAGTTTATGGTCAATTTTGTTTAATGGAAACTGTTCTTGTTGTATTTCAGATAAATATAATTGCTCCACTTTGGTGGCCTGGATTCAGTTCCTTTGCATGGAACCACATCACTTGTCTGTCAGTAGCCATGCTGTGGTGGTGACTCATATATAAGAACCAAAAGGACCTACAAGTAGAATATACAACTATGTACTGAGGTTCTGGTGGGGAGAAGAAGAAAAAAGGAAGATTGGTAACAGA
The DNA here is from genome assembly GCF_041296235.1 of Equus asinus. Taxonomy (NCBI): domain Eukaryota; kingdom Metazoa; phylum Chordata; class Mammalia; order Perissodactyla; family Equidae; genus Equus; species Equus asinus. The sequence continues at coordinate 18,546,986 of NC_091806.1, forward strand.
TGTTAGCTCAGAGTGAATCTTTTTTTGAAAATAAATAAATAAATAAAAATAACTGTTGTAGCTTGACAGACTTTTCCATGGCTGATCATGGTTGATGTCTCACAGGATAGACAAAATTTTGGTAAATTTCCAAGTTATCATGGTTTCAGTCCAACTGCAGACTGTGAATCATGTTATTGACTTCACCCAAATCATGGACTTTTTATCTGCAAATAAAAAATTCTAATTTCCATTTTAATGAAGATTGATGTCAAACTTTGTAACCTAACCTATTTATTTGATTGTGGAACAATATGTAACAATATATTCAACAATTCAAGATATATAATGTATAGAGTTATGTGATTTATTTAACTTTTAACTCTCTGTCAGCCAGATGTCATACACACTCAACTAAGTGCTCGAGTCAACAAGTAGTTTGATAGGCTGTGTGTATGTTAATAAAAATATTTTAATGACAGAAAACATGTATTTAAAGGATGTGAACACAGTATAGGGTGAGCTGTATTTGACATATGCTATAGGTCTTTGGATTTAAGATCCTAAGGAGAAAATAAAACAAATTATAAAGAAAAACATCTGAATAGCTGTAAGTTCCTTTAGAATAGATTTTAGTTATTCTGGAAAATGCTTTTAAATGGACATTTACTTACACAAATATAATGCAGATATTCTCCAAGCATTTCAAAGTTATAATTTTAATCTGTGCACTTTTAGATGGGCTCTTCATTTCTATATATGAATTATACTCTTCTTACTTTATATTCTTAATAGTGCTTTGGATAGCTGCAGTTCCTTTGTTTCATTTCTGAGGAGCTGTGTCAAGATTTTTGGTGAAGGTATTCACAAGATTAAAGGAAGAATGTACAGAATTAATAGTCACTTAATGGAGAAAATGTTATAAGTTGAATGTAGACCATATTATGTAAATATTACTTTTCATATAATGTTTTGTAATAAAACTTCAGGAAATTTGCAATGCTGGACAATTTTTTTATGATATGAGGATTCCAGGGGTGTTAGGTGACATTTTTACTGCATAACTGATCTTCCTTACTCTTTATCTTCTTAGAAAAAGATTGACTCTGAAAGAGAAATAAGGAAATTCAGACGGGCAGTTAGGGGAAGGGATTGTGGAGCTCCTACATCAAGGCTCTTTCTTTCCTGAATATTGCTGCTTAGATTCATAGTTCATTCAAGCTCAAAGACTGTCTTGTTGATGAAAATGTTGCATTCTAAGCACAAGGATAAAGCCCAATAGAAAGAGTATGAAAATAGTTCTGACCTTGTGGGTCTCAGAGAAGCAACATGTATGAGTGATTTTCTGGTTATATTTGATGTTTATTTCCCTACTGGTATCAACAAAATTTCAGGAATACCTTACAAAAATTATAGCCTTATCCCTAATGTATATGGCACATTAGAGAGGTTTAATTCCAATCTTACATAAATTTACACCAACAATAGAATAAGCAAGCAACATTTTCCTGTTCATTTTATGATACCTGCATCACTAGATAGGTAAGTTCCAGAACAATATATCATAAATATATATGGACAAGTGCTTAAAATAGCAAATCAATTCATTGATATATGCAATGGATAATAAATCATATTCAGGAGAGGTTTAATCCAGGAATGCAAGCTTGCTATATCATTACTAGTCCATCAATGTGATTCACCACATTAACAAAATAAAATATAACATACAGTCACCTCAAAAGATGTGAAAAATAGTTAATAAAATTAAGCAACTATTCATGATAAAAATTTTCAGCAAACTGGAACAGAAAGGATAGAGTATTAGAACAAGAAAAACTTATTTACTTTCTTCTTTCTGGATAATGAATTATTGATAATATGGAAGACTGAAGCAATAGAATTTTAGTTAGGCGAATAACAGGATTTTTACCTTTGAAAAATTTGAATCAACTGCTGCAGAGACTGAGATAAAAAATAGAATCAAATCTTATTTCCTTTTCATAACTGGTTTCTTTTCTATTGAAGTGAAATTCTCATAATATATTAATCTTTTTCAAGTAAAAATTCATTGACACTAAAAGGTTCACCATATTGTACACCCACACCTCTACTTAGTTCCAAAATATTTTCACCATCTCAAAAAATAATCATACCCATTAAACAGTTTTTCCCCATTTCCCCCTCCTCCTTGGTCCTAATAATGAGAAATCTGCTTTCTATCTCTATGTATTTACCCATATTATACATTTCATACAAAGGGAAGCATGAAGTATGTGACCTTTGTGTCTGACCTCTTTCATTTAGCACACTGTTTTCAAGGTTCATTCACATTATAAAATGTATCAGTACTTTATTCCTTTTTATCACTAAGTAATATTCCATCATACATATATGCACACCACATTTAGTGTGTCCATCTATTTATTGAAGGACATTTGTGTTGTTTCACCTTTTGGCGGTTGTGAATAATGCTGATAAGAACATTCATGTGTAAGTATTTGCTTGAGTGCCTGTTGTCAATTCTGTTTTGTATATACCTAGGAGTGGAATTGCTGGTACCGTGGAGTTAGCCAGACTGTAAGGTTTGAGGTCACAACATATAATCCAGCACTCAATTCTGGCACAAATTACAAGTCTGAGGAATTCCCAAAAACGCATTTAGGTACCCTAATTTCCCAGAAATTTCAAACATCTTACAGAGAACTATACTCACAGTTATGGTCATCACAAGATAAGGACACAGACAAATAACTCAAAGGTAGAAATGTATTGGACAGAGTCGAGGAGGGGTCCAAAAAGGAAACTTCCATTGCCCTCAGGACATGTTATCATCCCAGAATTAACATTGTACAATACACATGAGTTATTCCCAACCAGGGAAATCCACACAAACCTCAGTGTTCAGTTTTTATTAGGACTCTATTACAGAGGCTTGATTAATTGATTGATTGTCCAAATGTTGGTCTCAGCCTCCAGGTTGACTGATACTCCATATCTAAAAGCCTCCACACTAAATCTCATGGTTAATCTTTCTGGTATGGGCAATCCCTACTTGAAGATTGTGTAATATGGTCAGCCCCACCTTGATATCAGGTGTGGCCATCCACCCTCCCTAAACAGACATTTTTGTCAGGTAAGACATAGATTACCTCCCAGAAACTGAGGGCAAAGGGCAACTTCTCTTTGTGGAAGGCAAATATTTTTACTATGCATTTGGTCGATAGTAATTCTATATTTGTTTATATGAGGAATCACCAAACTGATTTCCAGAGTGTCTGAGTCATTTTATATTCCCACTAATAATGTATGACAGTTTCAGTTGCTCCAAAACCTTGCCAACACTTGCTACTGTATATATATATACAGTTTTTAATTAGAGTCCGCCCAGTGGGTGTGAAGTGATATCTCATTATGGTATTGATTTCCAATTTCCTAAAATCTAAAGATATTGAGTGTCTTTTCATGTGCTCGTTAGACATTTATAAATCTTGTTTTATATCTTGTTTGACCTTTTTTCTTTTAAGATCGGCACCTGAGCTAACATCTGTTGCCAATCTTCTTCATTTGTTTTTCCTTCTTCTTCTCCCCAGAGTCCCAATTCTAGTTGTGAGTGCCTCTGGTTGTGTGATGTGTGACGCCACATCAGCATGGCTTGATGAACAGTGCCACATCAGTGCCCGGGATCTGAACCAGTGAAACCCTGTGCCACCAAAGCAGAGCTAATGAAATTAATCACTCTGCCATGGGGCCGGCCCCCTTGTTTGACTTTTTATTGGTGGGTTGTAAGAGTCCTATACATATTCTGGATATTAGGCTAGTATCAGATATATGATTAGTAAATCTTTTATCCTATTCTGTAGGTTTTTTATTGACCTTATTGACAATGTTTTTTGACGCACAAATGGTTTAAATTTTGTGAAGTCCAATTCACTTATTTCTTATTTTCTTGCTTATACTTCTTTTTTTTTTTTTGGTGAGGAAGATAGGCCCTGAGCTACCATCTTTGCCAATCTTTCTCTATTTTGCATGTGGGACACCGCCACAACATGGTCTGATGAACCGTGTATAGGTCCACACATGGTGTCTTTAATCATTTGTTATACTGCCTGTGGATTTTTCATAAGTGGCCTTTATTAGTTTCATAATAGCCTTTATTAGGTTGAGAAAGTTCCCTACTAGTCATAGTTTTCTGAGTGTTTTTATCATGGGAGAGTGTTTCAATTTGTCACATGCTTTTCCTGTTTTGATTGAACTGACCATGTTGTTTTATTCCTCTGTTCTATTCACGTTGTATATTGCACTGATTGGTTGTCTTATGTTGGACCACACTTGTATTCCTGGAAAAAATCTCACTAGGTCATATTATATAATCCCTTTAATATGTTGTTAGGTTCAATTTACTAGTCTTTTGTTGAGGATTCTACAAACATTTAAAGAAGCGTTAACATCAATCCTTCTTAAATTCTTCCAAAAGTAGAGGGAAAACTTCTAAATTAATTTTGTGAGCCCAGCATTACCATCATATCAAAGCTAGACAAAGACACTACAAGAAAAGTACAGACCAATATCCTTGATGAGTACAGATCCATATCACTTTTTTTCTTTTTGAGGAAGGTCAGCCCTGAGCTAACATCCTCTGCTAATCCTCTTCTTTTTGCTGAGGAAGATTGCCCTGAGCTAACATCCATGGCCATCTTCCTCTATTTTATAGGTGGGATGCCTGCCACAGCATGGCTTGATAAGTGGTGCCTAGGTCTGTGCCCAGGATCTGAACCAGCAAACCCTGGACCACTGAAGCAGAATGTGCACACTTAACTGCTATGTTACCAGTCCAGCCCTCCATATCACTTTGTATCTGTACTTCCTCAGGTTTAGTGTTTCTGAGACTTTTGACTATCTCTTGACCTTGATTCCCCTCTGTGGTATGTGAGGTCAGCTTCAATGAGATTGATCTTTTCTAAAGCTGTACTCACAGAGTTGTTCCATGATTGCCTCTTATTCACTTACAAAAGAGAAACATAACTTCAGAAGCCCCATAATGATGGTAAGCTACAAGTTGGAAGAAACCTCAGCCCCTATAATACTACAAGGAACAGAGTTGTCAATGTTCAGAAATGCATGCTTTATCTTGCTTTAGTAAGAAATAATCCTCTACTGCATCAAGTCACTGGTAAATTTAATTTGTGTCTTTAAAGGCATGATGGATAGAGTTACCAAAATCAGTGAATATATCATCCTTTTCATAAACTCGTATATTTAGGAAATGTATAATCCCCAATTGTTTTTCAGATTCAATAGTAAATATGAACATTTGAGGCCTCTGTACTTACACTTAAAAGGCCAACACAAATTGTTTTCTTTTAGTAAAACTGAGAGTGTAAATAGAAAATGGTTTATAACACATTACTAATTAACAAAGAAAAAATAAAAATGTGACATTGTTTAGGCAGCTCTATATTTAGAAACATAGGAACATAAATATACCTTTATGAGAAAATAGAAAAATAAATCAATATGAATTAATAGTCACTCTCCTAGCTATTGTCTTATAGATGCTTTCTCCCTTTGTACATTTCTGTTTTTTATGTCCATGTAAAGTTAAAGACATATACAGGGTTATTTATTTTTCTTAAGATTAATTGAGTAAAGTTGATAATACAAATGCCCCCAGGAGGGCTTTAGGAACAAAATATAAAGCGAAGATATCATATGGGACAGTGTTACATCTAATTACTTGAATTGCAGGCTTCAAACAATACTTCAGTGGTATTCTCTAGGCTCCATGTCCCTGAGGTCTTGATTCATATATTTGTAACACAGTTTGGTGTTAGAATTCTGTTTTCAGATGTGATCTTATCTTTGGTATCTCTGAGTTTTCCTAATAGGTTGGGGGAAAAAAGTAACTTATAGGAAGTATTTAATGAAATATTCTCTGGACTCCTACTAGTGTTTTCAAATCTATTTCCCTTAATTAAATATCAAGCAGGAGCACTCCTGGAGTTCATTAATCTTAACAAAGAATTCTTCAGTAAATGACTCATTCAAGTGCTTTTGTATTTAGGTGAGTCGATTCAGTCTCTTTTCTTTTACTTTAAAGGTAAATATGGAGTTTTAGTGATCTTTGCAGTACACAAACACATGCGTAGAACAAAGAGCCCACAAATCCACTTAGTTTGACTAGGAGAGGGTTTACATTATCACATTCTAATTCCTTTCTTTCAAATGATATTCATCCTGGTTTTCTCATTGGGTGGCCACAATGTACTCGGCAACGAAATAAACATTTTGGCAAAAGAGAATAATAAAAAATGGGCCTTGTCTTCACACTTCCTATGATCTCTGAGGAAGAAAGTGACAAAGCTATCACATTTGTGAATGATAGGATATAGCACGTGGTAATTGTGAGATATAAATATTGTTTGTATGTATACAAAAGAGAAGAAACAGTGAGCTATGCCAATAATGGTAGGTGGCAAAATAAAACATTATAAGAATGAGGATAAAATGGGAAAATAAACTATAAGTAAATGAGCATGTGTTACATAACAGAGCTTGATAAATTCATCATGACTAAAAAAGAATTTAAGTGATAATGAGATTGAATTTATAGATACAAGAATTTTTGGAAAAGCCAGGCTGAATTATGTAAACTTCATGTGTTAACTAATAAAAAGTATTTGAAATCTTAAATGTCATTGGCAGTTAGGTTAAAGTAATCATGGAAAATTGTTCCTTCGATGTTTCATAAAGTATTTTAAATTGAAGGAATGTGGCTGGGAAAAATTGCCATACTCCATCTTTCCACAGCTAAGACCTTATGAAGGATTTTTACAGAGGAAGTATCTGTCATGGAGTTGGGTTTTGGAAGATATCTTTCCTACAGGCAGAAGAATGTGGGGATCTGAGAATATTCTATTGTGGTGAAAAAAACCTGTAGGAGAATGGGGAACATTTATTATGCATCGTAGATGAAGTACCCAAAGAAATCCTATAGTATTTCCGTTGTGTGGGTTCTGTAGGGAAAAAATTCTACATTCTATTCCAAAGTGTCCCCACCTGTTGACACTTGTACATGCTTGGCCTGATTTGCATAACCGAATAAGGTTTTTGATGTCATACCAATTACTCATAAATCCAATAAACAAGAAAGCTAAATATCTGCTGTGCATGATGTCATATCATATAGCATTTCAATTCGTTATCAAAGTACCTATTTCCTTTCTAGTGACTTAAATTTTATACTATTACTATGCTCATTTTACTCCTGAGGAAATACCTACTGACATCAAGGAATATTCAAGAAATACTATGGTGCCATGTTGAGGTAGTTCTCTATCCTGACACTGATCCTTGGAAAAGCTTTAAATTTAATTTTTCCTGCACTCTGAAATTTATATGCATTTTCAAGTACTTCATAGTTCTTATTGTTTGTCACTTACCCAACTTAAAAAATTTGCTACATTGGAAAATGAAGAGCTTTTTGTTCAATATTGTTTCAACTGTTATCACTGAAGACACAGTATACATTTCATTGTGAATGCCTCCTGATGCATAATGTAATATGCAATCAATAATATTTAAACATTTTCAAAATTGGTTCTACACAAGTGAAAAGATTATAACACATCTACAGCACAGCTCCAGAACGTCCCGAGACTACTGTGTTACTAGGAGTCAGAAGGGCACTGGAAAGAACACAGAACAACAAAGAAGCTATTAAATTGATCATTTTGTAGGAATGTTAGCATTTCAAAATTTTTTTAACATATAAGTTAATTATCTCACAGCTTAAGAGGTGAGAAGGAAGAAACTGTAGAAACTCATGATAGGTATTTCCTCTAATACAATTAGTTTTACTAAGCTGAGATTCAGCAGAGTTGATCTACCCCTCATGACTGGCATTAGCTGTCTATGAGGAAATCGAATTTTATTATTTGAAACATAACGATGTCTACTCTGTTTTTCATCCTTCCTGTCTCAACTTTGTTTTTGATTATTCCACTTACACAAAATTATTATTTACTATGTAATCATCACATAAGTGAAGACTAACTTTTGAAATAATATAACAGTGGAAGTGTAGCATTTTCAGCAACACTCTTAATAGAGACCCATCGAACTTCTCAGTGCTTCTATTCTTTTACTTATTTCAAATTTTGGTTCTTACTTCTGTGGATAAACTTTCATATTTTGTCCACAGGAACGAAGAAAACCAGAGTGGCAGAGTCACCTTTGTTCTTTTGGGCTTCTCAGAATATCCAGAACTCCAGTTGCCCCTGTTCTTGGTATTCCTGACCATCTACGCAATCACAGTGGTGGGGAACCTGGGCATGATTGTGATTATCAAGATCAATCCCAAACTCCACACCCCCATGTACTTTTTTCTCAGCCACTTATCCTTTGTTGATTTCTGTTACTCTACAGTAGTTACACCTAAACTCTTAGAAAACTTGGTTGTGGAAGACAGAACCATCTCCTTCACAGGATGCATCATGCAGTTGTTCTTTGCAGGCATATTTGTCGTGACAGAAATGTTCATGTTGGCAGCGATGGCATATGACCGATTTGTAGCAGTTTGTAATCCTCTTGTCTACACAGTTGTAATGTCTCAGAAGCTTTGTTCCTTGTTGGTGGGCACATCATACTCTTGGGGTATAGCCTGTTCTTTAATATTCACATGTTTTTTGTTGACCTTATCCTTTTGTGGGAATAACTTCATAAATAATTTTGGCTGTGAGCATGGTGCCATTGTTGCTGTTTCCTGCTCAGATACATACATTAACCAGAAGATCATGTTTGTGTCTGCCACGTTCAATGAAATATGCAGTCTGATGATCATTCTTACTTCGTATGTTTTCATTTTTATTACTGTCATGAAGATGCCTTCAACTAGGGGACGCCACAAAGCCTTCTCCACATGTGCCTCCCACTTAACCACCATTACCATTTTCCATGGGAGCATCCTTTTTCTCTACTGTGTTCCTAACTCCAAAAGTTCATGGCTCATGGTCAAGGTAGCATCCGTCTTTTACACAGTGGTCATCCCCATGCTGAACCCACTGATCTACAGCCTCAGAAACAAAGATGTGAAAGATACACTCAAGAAGTTAATCAATATTAGATTGTTCTGTGATAAAATATAAAGATAGAAATATCCATTATTTCTTTTTGAGAGTCTGGTAAGAATTGTCCAATAGCAAAGCAGTACATGAATATGGTAACCTTTTAACTGGCAGTTCAATATCCATTCACTCTAATGTTTAGTGAATAATTTTAATGTTACAAATAATGTTAGGGATAAAAACTTAGACTACTTAAACTAAGTTTTTGATTCAGAAATTGAAACGCAAAAGTCTCTGTGTTAGCATACATGACTGTGTGATTGCCCAGGACAAATTTGTGTTCAATAGAAGTCATGTGGAATTTTTGAGTTGATCTGAAGTGTTATATCTTGCAAGGAGGAAGTTTATTTCTTAATATAAAAGTAGTACATTAAGAGCTGTTCAACATAAAACCATAAATATCTAAAAAAATATATATTTAATTCCATACAAACCACTTTAGCATCGGAAGATTCACAGACAAGCAAAAATAAATAGGAAATATATGTCCCTTAAAAAGTTCCTGGACCAGCCCCTTGGTGTTGTGTTTAAGTTTGGCACACTCCAGAATATGGTTTAGTTAAATTATAATTGGTAGTATAACGAAATATACAATATTTTCTTTCTATGTAGTAGCACAAGAAAATGGTACACATTTTGGAAATATGTACCCATCACTCTAGTTTTTCCATTTATGTCAAAGTAGTTGTATATCATTTATGTATTTATTGGAAATTTTATTGACATAATTTTAGATTTATTTTAAGTTGTTTGTAGTAAGTAATATAGAGAGATCCCAATGTCTTTTACCCAGGTTCCCCCATGACAGTACAATACAGCAACCAGGATGTTGATAATACAATGCATACATCTTATTCAGGCACCAGTGATTTATTGACAAAATCACTGAAATTGACAAAAATTGCTTTTTGCAAACAATCGTGAACTCCAGTGGGATGTAATAATAACAATCCTTTTGAATCAGCGACTTGATTAAGCTAGCTCAGCTGATACCAACTGGGTCACTTTAGTGTCAAGACTGAGCTAATCAGATGAACTTCAATCTACAGACCTGTTTGTAGGCCATCCTTGTTGGACCATTTGGCTAATGGTCTATGTTGAATGCTGAGTCACAATAATGTATGCCCAAACACAAAAGCGTAATTCAAACTCCTGTTAGGGTATCACCTGCTGTTATTTTATGAATCAAAGCAAAACACATGGATAAGCCCAAAGTCAAAGTGTGAGAAAGTTATCTACCTCTTATAGAACAGTAAAATTGCAAGTCAGTGGTTAGGGGTGTAGGGAGAAATGTAAAGTTTGGTTCAAACTCTACCAAAGATTGATTAAAACATTTACCTCAAGAAACACATTATTTCTTGATAATGCCAGATAACTCTATGGCAGATAACAGATAACTCATGACTGAGACACGTTTTACCAAAGTTTTCTAATAATTGATGGGTCATTGGGTTACTTTAAGCGAAAAGACTGGTCGAGATTAAATATAAGAGCTTGCCTTTTCTACTTGTGTCTTAGTAATCATGATTAAGGTTTACAAGCAAAGAATAGAGCGATATCCACATGTTGTTGTTCTAATTTAACCCATTAAATGTTACTTGTTTCTGTCATGATTAAGAGATTTATTTCCATATGGAAGTTGAATTTCTTTACCAGAATGCTTTACATCAAATCATGTCTTGTGTGACTACTCTTTAGGGATATACAACAACATTCTCAATACTCATAGTGTATCACAGTAGTAACAAAGGATTTACTTTAATTTTTAAATGTTTGTCAACAAGGGGATATAAGTAACTGTTCCTATCAGATACTATAAAAACCTGTGTGTGTGTGTGTAGTTTAATAAACATCTTTAAGAAGAGAAAAAAGATTTAGAAAGTTTGAGCATGCATCATGGAACATTTGATATATTCATTAAGGACTCTAAGCTAAAAACTAGAATATCTTATTCTTAAATATTGATTTTGAAGTTATGTAACTTTTAATTTTTGCACTTTAGTTTTCTGTCTCTTAGTAGAAAATAAAACAAAAGCAAAAAAGAGTGAATAGTTGCAAAATCCTTTTAGAACAGGATGTTGTTTTACTTTGGTAAATACTCTTGAATGAGCAGTTAACTTACACAAATGTAAGGCAAAAGTGTATGTTAGATAATATCTTAGTTCACTAATGGTTGTGTTAAGTGATGCTTACAGGTTAATTTTTTTCTGCCAATGGATTCATATGCTGCTCTTCTTTTAAAATTTTGGCTGTAGTAGGTATAAATGTGACTGTTTTTCCTCGAAGGCCTATGCCAAGACAGATCAATATTTAACATTACTTTCTTTATTTCCTGATTTGTGTCCTAGAGGAGTACGTGTAGGAATCACATAGCCGGATTTAAAATATCAGCACGTTAACCCCTATGGCTGAACTGAAGAATATAGTGGATCTACAGCCTAGATAGGGATAAATACCTTCCCCCCCCCCAACTCCCAGCTAAAGGAATGCATATTTAGGATATAACAAACAATAAGCCCAAATTATTGAAAGTAAAAATTTGTACAGCGTCATGTTAAATGTGTTTCTATAAAAAAACACGTGCCAACACTTAAGCAAAATAGACTAAAAAGCACATCATATCAACTATAATTATGTTGGAGTCATTGGATAGATGTGACTATAATTTTTTCATGATTTTAAGAATTATAGCCTTTATACAGAGGTAAATTATTTTTGAGACATAAAGATCCACATGTTAATGGTTTAGAAGAAATTATATTCTAAATTGCAGAAGAGGAAGTTTCCTCTAATTATTTTGTTTTTAGCTCATAAAAATAAATTTTGTCAGGATGCTCCAAGGCCTGTGTCCCCAAAGTCAGTTAGTTAGACATAAAACAAACAACGTGATCATGGAGTATAGTTTCCAGACCTGTTTATAGCTCATGGACATATTATACAAATCCAGGCTAATGAGTTTTAATTTGATTCATTCAGTATAAAATCTGTTTATTCCTCAAGGACGTGTCTATGTTTCCTCCAAAATTTCTTGACAGTTGCAAAAATGGCATTTCTTGGTATCTTTATTAAGTTATATTTAGCAAGAATCATCAACTTTCTGACTAAGGCATTGGAAAAAATTAAACAAAAATTTCAATTTTGAGACAGAATATGTATGGATTTTTAAACACTAACAAGGAAGTCTTGAATAAAAAAAATATATCAAGATCTGGCTTTTGGTGAGTTGATTCTACCTAGGATCATCTTTTCAATCTGAAGTGAAGGACATTGACACACATATATCCATAAGAATAGCAAAATATGCCAGGCATTGCATAAATATTGTGAAGATATGAGTGGAAAGAAAATAGAGTAAGAGAAAAGACATTTAGATTAACCAGCAATGTTTTCTTGGAAGAGTTATGTAGTAACATGTGTAGTAATGACACAGTGTAAAAGAACCAGGGTAGATGTGCTGTTTCAGAGGTGTAAACATATTATATTAGAAAATATAAATGAATTGTTTTTGTACAATAAAAATTTAAAATACTGTTGTGAATGAAGTTGTATTGTAGTGAAAAAAAGATGTGGTTATATAGCTCATGGACATATTATACAAATCCAGGCTAATGAGTTTTAATTTGATTCATTCAGTATAAAATGCCTTCCCAAACCCCGACAGTATTGCATTCCAGGCTAAGTAAGAGTAAACAAAATTTAAGCATAATTGTGGTTATAAGGATCAATCCCAAACTCAACACACCCCTGTACTTTTTTCTCAGCCATTTATCCTTTTTGGGTTTTTGTTATTCCAGCGTATTTACACCCACGCTGCCAGAAATCTTAGTTGTGGAAGACACAGCTGTCTCCTTCAAAGCATGCATGGTACAATTTTTCTTTGGCTGTGCATTTGCGATTACAGAAATGTTCATGTTAGCAGTGATGGCCTGTGACTGGTTTGTGGCTCTTACTAATCCTCTTTTCTACACAGTCGCTATGTCTCATAAACTCTGTACCCTCCTAGCAGCTGGAACCTACATATGATTTGAATATGTTCCCTGACAATCACATACTCTCTTTTGGAACTATCCTTTTGTGGTTCTAATACCATAAATCACTTTGGCTGTGAGTATTCTGCCGTTATCTCTTTATCCTGTTCTGACAGCTATTTCAGTCAGTTGATATGTTTAGTCATTTCTGTATTCAGTGAGGCTTGTAGCCTCCTGATTATCCTCTCCTCCTATCTTGTCATGATTGTCACAATCATCCAGATGCCTTCTACTAATGGACTCCAAAATCCTTCTCCACCTGTGCTCCCCACCTGACTGCCATCACCATTTTCCATGGGATCATCCTTTTTATCTACTGCGTGCCCACCTCCAGGAGCTCATGGCTCCCGATCAAAGTGGCCACTGTGTTTTTTACAGTTGTGATCTCCCTGCTGAACCCCATTATCTACAGCCTTAGGAACAAAGATGTGAAAGAGGCTGTCAGGGGTTTAATCAACTCCAAACTACTTTCTCAACCAATATAATTCAAATAAATATATGTATTTTGTAGTACTTACATCCAATAATTTTTCATATATATTGTTGATGCTAGTTTACCTTTATTTTAAGTACATATATGATTATGTTTTAAATCAATTAAATGTTGCACTTTCCCTGTTTTTTGGTGGTCAGGACACTCTGACTCAATACAGAAATAATTCATTCTGATGCACTTCATCTCACCTGGGTTCAAGGAAGAAATATATTTCAGCATCTCCCAGTTAGACATTATGGAAGTCAGAATGACAAAGAAGGGATGTATATTTAGAGACTCATTACTTATGTCATAGTTTAAGTTCTCCTTTATAAAAGTGCTGCAAAGACACAGATGATAACTGTCTTTACTGGATCCGCACTCAGGTTCACACAACCAATTCTTTTGACTCAGAAAGTTCTATAAAACAGAACTTTTTCTTCCTCTTAAAACTTCACTTCATTCGAAGTAAAATGAGGATCTGTGAGTTTGCATTGTGAGAAATATTATCTGAGTTTGAGTGAGCAGATGCTGAAAATATTAACCACTCTCTATATGTATCACTCATCTTTTGAACATCAATGTGATATTTTATAGTTCAATAAAAGTTACTGGAAATAATACTGAATACTAAAGAAAAGTTCAATTTATTTCTAACAAAACTTATATCCATTACTTATTGATAAAAAGACTGAGAGTAATAAAGTATACTTTTGAATCATCCATTCTCAATGATAAACTTTTCCCACCTATCAATTTTCTTTATATCAGTAAATGCCATCCATATCTACTCAGTTGCTTAAATAAGCAAAGGAGAAGGCATTATTTATTTTGATTTATTATTCTGCAGCCTCTCTCAAATACGTCAGTCAGTTATGTTATTTCTGGCTCTAAAATGAAACACTGTCTTCATGTCTCTGCTTCCTGTGTCCCCATTGGCATTAAGTGGGTTTTTAGCGGTTAGTATCAAATTAATATATTTCTCATATTTTTTTAACTTTATATAAGGCATGAATCTCAGATCATCCATAGTGATATTTTAAAACTATAGAATCAATGTATTTTACTCCCCAACCTAGTATTGTGCAATAGTTTTTATTACATTTATGATTATAATATAACTCTTTGTAAAATCTAGCATCTGCTTAATTCTCTGACTTGTTCATTTTAAATTTAAAACATACCAAAACATATTTTTTAAACAAACATCCATGTAACTCTCAAGTAGATCAATACATAGGACAATCACTGGCCCTTTCCTCCTACTCTCAGCAAGAGTCAAAAGGATGATTTTTATCAAAATGATGCAATTACTTGTCTATATAGATTCAATATCTAACTATGCCTCTCAAAAAATATAAATTCGTATTCCTTTTTTGCAACTTTATTTAAAGGAAATCATGCATTATTTATCTCAAATATCTGACTTATATAGATGAATATTACATTTTACAAAGTATTCATGTTACATATATTTATACCTTATTCCATTTGTTTCTATTACATATTTTATATTATAAATATTTCAGAATTTTTCTTTATTCCAGTCTACTATGATGGACATTTGGGAAATTTCAATTTGGGGGCATGTGTACCATTACACTGCACATAAGTATTTATTCGATTGAGATTTATACCCAGAAGTATTATGCATTTATTTGGTTCTTAATTTTTCAAAGTGATTTTTATCAATTTAGACTCCTAAAAGCAATGTTTGAAAGCTCTAAAGTTATAATTCACCTCTTTGCCAGTGTTCAGTATTATTAGATATTATGGTTTTTACCCATTTATTTGATTTAGAATATTTCATTTGTAGTTTTAATTTGGATATTTATGATTATTGAAGTTAGGCACATTTCAATATGTTCATGTATTTTTTTTTTTTTTGAGGAGTACTAGCCTTGAGCTAACATCTGCCAATCCTCCTCTTTTCGCTGAGGAAGACTGGCCCTGAGCTAACATCCGTGCCCATCTTCCTCTACTTTATATGTGGGATGCCTACTACAGCATGGCGTGCCAAGCAGTGCCATGTCTGCACTCGGGATTCAAACTGGCAAACCCGGGGCGCTGAAGCATGAATGTGCACACTTAACCGCTGCGCCACTGGGTCAGCCCTTTTCTTTTTCTTTTTAAAGTGGATTCTTAGGGCATTTACCAATCTTCATTTAAATTATTATGTGATAGTTCTAATTTACTCAAAAATTTATTTTATATTATGAATATAATCTCCTTGGCCGTTACGTATCTTGAAAGCTTTTTTGCATTTTGGCTTTACTTTTCACTCAATGTCCTCAAATAAAGAGCAAGCTTGAATTTTAACTTAGTCAAGCGTATTACTTTTGTAATGTTTTTGTAATTGTTGAAGATATTTATCTACCCTTGAGGTCAAGAAGACATTTGTCTATATAATATTCAAGAATGTTTGTTCTTCATATTTTGCTGTATGAGTCACCTAAAATTCGTTTTTTGTGGATGATATGAGGTTTGGGTCTTTGACAGATTGTTTACTTTTTCAGCATTATTCGTTCTCTCTTCATCTTTGTCATGCTTCTCTGTAGGCAGAAGGAGAACAATTCCCATGTGGCTTGCTTGGGACAATGCAAAGTGAACGAGTGTGTCATAAGTTATCTCATAGAAAAAGCTTGACATGTCCGTACATGGTTTGAATCTTCCTTCCTTGAGCTTATGCATTAAACTTGGAAAAGAGCATACCACAAAGCGAGAGTGTTCCTTCAGCCTGGTCCGGGAATGAGAAAACAAGGGAATTGAGTCAAACTTAACCAAACACAGCATCTCAGAGCTGTAATCAATCACCAACATTCATGATACTACTTAATTTCTAACCAGATGAATATATCATTGTCACATGCTGTTTACTGGAAAAAAAATCCATTCCTGCCTTGTTGCCATTTAATACCAATCTTGTCATAAATGAAGTATCCATATGTGTGCTTATCAGTATAATTATCAGCTGTTGTCACAATAACTCTTGAAAAACACATCAAAAATCAATGGCTTAAAAGTACGATTATTTGTTTTCAAAGATCAGGAGGTCATCTGAGGTGGTTCTGCCCTGGACTATGAGACTAGGAATGTTTTGCTTCACACCACAGTTCCGTGAGTGTGGATTGCTCTGCATGTCTTTTATCATCTTTAGACTATTTGGATATTTGCATTATGGAAATGTCAGAAAAGCAGTAGACCAGGTGAAAATATTCAAGGTTTCTTAAAGCCTAAGCTAAGCACTGCCAAATTTTTTTCCTGCTAACAGATCATTAAACATGTCACAGGACTGGATTCATAATCCAAAGGTGAAGAAATACACCCCATCAATAACAAAGTATGTTGAATTTATGGATGCAAGGAGATGGTGAATAATTGAACCCAATTATTCAATCTACTTCAGGCAGCTTCTTATCTCTCTATTGTATTTTATTGAAGCATTTTCCATTACCACATATTCTTAATTATTATAGTTTGAAATAAATCTTGATATCCATTAGAGAAATTGTTTCATCTTTTACTTCTTCATGGGTGGATATTGATCGTCCTTGGCCCTTTACATTTTCATACAAACTTCAGGATTTATTTTGTTCATTTACTACATACTTTTGAAGCCTGAGCCCCTCATGGGCTGTAAAAATTATGTTTATTCTTTAGATCCACACTTTAAAGCATTCTTACCTGTAGCTATGCCTTCTCTGCTACATTAGTCTATATTCCATCCACTTTATACATTTCCGAAATTATGGGAAAATCATATCAGTTGGTGTTTATTTTACCATTGTCTTTATTAGAGTGACTTTGTTATTTGATTTATTCCTTCATTATGATTACTCTTTTTGATCTAGTTTATAATGGAGGGGAGAGGCAACAAAGATATATAGATTTTAATATATTGAATAAAAAGTCCGCTCTTTCTTTACCACTTCATAGATGGATGGAGGATAGATAAATATACTTATAAATCTATTTATTGATAAAAACATGTAAAATTTAAAAATGGACAAAATAAAAACCAAAATATTAACATTATTATCTTTGTTGTTGGCTTATCAATTATTTTTTATTTTTCACTGTAATATCTTCTCAGTATTGAAAAGGTAACATATAGAATGGGAGAAAACATTTGCAAACTATGTGTCTGGTAAAAGATTAATATCCAATACATATGTAAGAAACTTATGCAACACAGTAGCAAAAAAAACCTAATGAGCCAATTAAAAAGTGGACTAAGGACTTCGTTTAGATATTTCTTTGGAGAAGATGTGCTAATGGCTAATAGGTATATGAAAAAATTGTGCGATGCCACACCAATCCTCAGGGGATTGCAAATCAAAATCACAACGAGATATCATCGCACAAGTGTCAGGATGGCTACTATCAAAAATCAAAAGACAAGCGTTGTCTAGGATATGGACAATTCAGAACCTTTGTGCATTGTCGCTGGGAATGCTAAATGGTGCGGCTGCTATGAAAACAGCATGGAGGTTCTTCACAAAATTAAAAATTGAACCAGTATATGATCCACTAATCCTGCTTTAGAATATTTATGCAAAAGAATTGAAATCAAGATTTCAAAAAGGTATTAGCATTCCAATGTTCCTTGCAGAACTATTCACAATAGTCAAGATGTGAAAAGAACCTAAGTGTCCATGGATATATAAATGGATAAAGAAAATGTGGTATATACATACAATAGAATAAAGTTTAGCTTTAAAAAAGAAGGAAATTCTACAACACGTGACCACATTGATGAACCTTAACGACCTTATCCTAAGTGAAATAGGCCAGTCACAGAAAGACAAATTTCACGACTCCACTTACATGAGGTATCTAAAATAATCAAATTCACACAATCAAAGAGTGAAATGATAGTGGCCAGGGGCTCGGAGAGGGAGAAATGGAGAATTACAAATCAATGGTCATAAAATTTCAGTTAAGCAAGATGAATAAGTTCTAGAGATCTGCTGTAAAAAATTGTGTCTGTAGTCAACAATACTGCATTGTACACTTAAAAATCTCTTAAGAGGGTAGGACTCATGTTAAGTGTTCTTACCACAATAAAGTAAAATTTTAAAAAGAAACATTAGTACACTACGATCACTAAAATCCAAACTTTATTTGTATTCCATGAGTTTTTTCCATTGCCCTTATTCTTTCCTGGGACCCTATCCAGGCTACCACATTGTATTTAGTTGTCCTGTCTCCCCAACCTCCTCCAGTATTTGACAATTTTTCACTCTTCTCTTGACTTTGACAGTCCTAAGGTGTGCTGGCTAGTAAGCCTGTAGAATACTTCCAAATATGGGTTTACCTGATGATTTTCTCACATTAAACTGAGATTATGGATTGTGTGGGAAGAATATCACACAGGTCAGGTCTTTCTCATCACATCGTACCACAGGAGGTAAATGATATCTACATTGTATCATTGGTGATGGTCATATTCGTCCTTTGCTTAAGGCAGCATTGGCCAAGCTTCTCCACTCTAAACTTGAATGTGGAATTTGAAAGGTAGTTGAGTTAATAACAGCTATTTCTGGATTGTCCCTTTTTTTCTCAGTTAAAACTCAAACCATTTACGTTTTCTTTAATCAATTTGTATTATTTCAATAATTTAATATCTACAAGCAATTAATGGAATAGATGTGAAGACGTAATTATCCCTAATGATTTAGAAGAAAATGCATCTACCATAATGACACAAGAGACAGTGTTTCTACTAATTGTATGATTCATGGCCCACTGAGGATTACTTCAGTTATAATTTTCTATAGGTTATAACTCCACTGTCATAGAGACATACATAAGTTGCAGAGTTTGTACTATGATTTCAGCTTTTTCTGTGTATTCTCTGAGATTTCTTATGTCTTGAAAGTACAATGCCATTTTACTGGCATACTCATTAAAATATACTGCCACTTTTGTTACGAACTTCAAGCCTGTTGCTATCTTACAGAATGTTTGATTACTGAGAAGAAAAATGCCTGAGGTTCATTAATGATCAAAAGATATCAAGATCTCTGGTTTCAGGTCAGTTCATTTCTCTTTTGGTATCTTTCCCTTTAGGTGGAAAATATGGAGCTACAGCTCATGTAGATTATTCCAAAAATTATAAATGACTCTTCTTATGCTCAGATACTTATTTTTTGGTGAGGAAGATTGGCCCTGAGCTAACATCTGTTGCCAATCTTCTTTTTGCTTGAGGAAGATTGTCGCTGACCTAACATGCATGCCAATCTTCCTCTATTTAGTATGTGAGATGCTGCCGCAGCCTTGCTTAATAAGTGACACTTAGGTCTTCACCCAGGATCCAAACCCACAAACCTTGGGCTGCTGAAGCAGAGTGTACAAACTTAACCACTATGCCACTGGGCTGGCCCCATGGTCAGAGACATTTTAATTGTCACTAACAGGGCAATGAAGTGTTTCTGATAATTAAATTTTGTATTACAGAAACTGGCAGCAGTGAGCAATAGTGAAGTCACAGAAAATTTATGGGATATAGGTTGATCTTTGAAATGTTATAGGCCTAGTTTCAATTTGAGTACAAACCTAATCCTAATCTATCGATTTTCACCAAAATTATTTGAAATTGCTAGAGTTCGAGGACCAAGTCTTTTCCTGAGTATCTTTTTGTTATTGACCTAGGAAGTTTGCCAATAAGCCGGAGCAGGAATAGTAATCTCTTTAATATGCAAGGATTTTCCTAATACATTCAAATGTTGAAGGAGACTCATTTATTAAAATAGACTGAACAATAATGGATATTTACAGTATATCCGACAAGTCCCATTTGCTACTGGAAAAAAGATGCTGATGATAGATGCTTTATATCCGGGGTTGCTTGTAGCACATGTAAAAGTAGGTGATCATGGAGCTAAGTCTGGAGTCTGACACTTGCTCCAGACAAAGCTAAGAGGATGGGACAGATCATTCATCTAATTCCACTGCAGCCTCATGTCTATATCTTGGGGCCCTTCATTTTATGGTCTCACTGCTCTCACTTCCTTATCGTCTCCAAGTTTGCCTCCTCATAAGAGAGGGCTTACCTCTCATTGGTTAAGAAAATGTGTTACTTTCATTGAATTGTAGAACATATTTTGTATGGAACTATTGTTGGTGAATATAAGACACTTCTCAAAAAAATATATACAGTTTATATATTTAAATATATGCATATAATTTTTAAAACATATATCAAAATAGATGACCTAAAAGCACATTAATAAATAGTTAATGAAAATATAATTAAATAACTTTAATTAATAAAATAATAAATGTTATGCAAAATGTCAATAAAAGAGCCACAAAATTACCCCAGGAGGCAGTGTATCATTAATGGAGGTTTTGATGGAGGCCACATAAACATTTCATGGATGAAATTATCTTCAATTCTCAAGCATCATGTGGAAGGCACAAACAGGATGCATTTTAAGATTTATTCCAACTCCTAAATTCTATGGGTATTTCATTCTGTATTATGTCAAGAAA
Source organism: Equus asinus (assembly GCF_041296235.1). NCBI lineage: Eukaryota > Metazoa > Chordata > Mammalia > Perissodactyla > Equidae > Equus > Equus asinus. The sequence goes on from NC_091806.1 coordinate 18,568,090, forward strand.
ATGTCAAACACATAAAAATAATTAATACTAAGATTTATGTGGCACCACTTGCAATACCAAGTGATCTCCTTGATCCTTAGTGTGATTCTTAGAACCATAACAAGGTGCTCTGTGCTTCTGTTCTGCCTCTCTAAGTTTTGGGTTTTTTAATAATTTCTTTCATGCTCTAAATTTATATTTCAATTCTATATTAATAATACTAACAAGAGCTGAATTTTAAACAATAGGATTATTACTATGCATTTTCTATAACAATGATTCTCATAATTTAGCATGCATCAAAATCCAAAATCACCTCGAGGGGTGGTTAAATCACAAACTGTGGTCCCCATGATTCAGGAAGTTGGTGATGCGGCTAGAGAATTTGCACCCCTAACAAATTGTCAGGTGTTCTTGCTGCTGGTTGGGAACTATACTTTGAGAATCACTGTTCTGTACAAACTTCACAGACAAATAGGAAGCCTCTTTCTTCTCTCTGTTTCTTCCTGTATTCAGTTGTATTTTTAGGAATGACTTTTGATTCTTTACTCAACAGGAATCGTGATGTTATCCAAAGGAAATCAAAGTATCATACCTACTTTTATTCTCCTGGGCTTTTCAGAATATCCAGAACTCCAGATTCCACTCTTCCTGGTTTTCTTGTCTACCTACACAGTCACTGTCGTGGGGAATTTAGGCATGATAATAATCATCAAGATCAATCCAAAACTCCACACGATCATGTACTTTTTTCTTAGTCACTTGTCCTTTGTAGATTTCTGTTATTCTACCATAGTTACACCTAAACTGTTGGAGAACTTGATTGCAGAAGACAGAACCATCCCCTTCTCTGGTTGCATTCTACAATTTTGTTTTGCTTGCATATTTGCTGTAACAGAAACTTTCATGTTAGCAGCGATGGCCTATGATCGTTTTGTGGCAGTTTGTAACCCCTTACTCTATACCACTATTATGTCCCAGAAGCTTTGTGTGCTTCTGGTGGCTGGGTCTTACTCATGGGGTATAGTGTGTGCCCTGACACTCACATATTTTCTTCTTGCATTATCCTATTGTGAGTCTAGCATCATAAATAATTTTATCTGTGACTACTCTGTAATTGTTTCTGTCTCCTGCTCAGATCCCCATATCAGCCAGATGCTGTGTTTTATTATTGCCATATTTAATGAGGGGAGCAGCCTGATGATTATTCTGCTGTCCTATATACTCATTTTTATCACTGTTATGAGGATGCCTTCTGCAAGTGGGCGCCAGAAAACTTTCTCCACCTGTGCCTCCCATCTGACAGCCATCACCATCTTCCATGGAACCATTCTTTTCCTTTACTGTGTCCCTAATCCTAAAACTTCTTGGCTCATAGTTAAAGTGGCTTCTGTGTTTTACACAGTGGTGATTCCTATGCTGAATCCTTTGATCTACAGCCTTAGGAACAAAGATGTGAAAGACACATTCAGAAAATTAGTGGTCACAAAATTGCTTTGTCACTCAATATAATATTGTTAGATTCATTATTTTATTTCTGAAAAATTTGATTTGCTATGCTATAGATTGTTCAACTCTTATACTGCAATTGATAATTCCAACTATTTATTCAACAAGCTATTAGTTAATATATCTGTGGCAGCACATTTTATGAGTATGAATTTTTGCATTCATTAATTATTAGTGAAATAGCTCTAAACCATGTGCAAACCAAAATTTTAGAAAATAAAATTTGTGGACTATATTTTGTAATATTTATAAAATATTTTTCAATGCTTTATCATATAGTGTAATTATATATGTGTGTTTCCTAAGTACAACTAATTCTCAGTTCATCAAGTATGTGCAGATCTAGAATAGTTCCTTTGAATTGTAATCAGGAAGCTCATACTTCAGAGATGGCTTTAATAAATACTTAAGCTCACTGTATCTTGTACAGTAACCAATCGCTTGTTTTTTTTTTTTGTTTTTTGTTTTTTTTTTAAAGATTTTATTTTTTCCTTTTTCTCCCCAAAGCCCCCAGGTACATAGTTGTATATTCTTCGTTGTGGGTCCTTCTAGTTGTGGCATGTGGGACGCTGCCTCAGCGTGGTTTAGATGAGCAGTGTCATGTCCGCGCCCAGGATTCGAACCAACGAAACACTGGGCCGCCTGCAGCGGAGCGCGCGAACTTAACCGCTCGGCCGGGCCAGCCCCCACCAATCGCTTGTTTTTTATCGTATGGAATGGCAGAAGCTCACTTTTATTCATGAAAATTATAGCTTGCTGAATAGTAAGTAAAATTAAATATTGCTCTATGTTCCCTAAATTCATACTTTATTCCAAAAAAAAAAAGTAATAAAGGCAGTAGGATATTAGAGTAATAGAGTCCCAAAAAGGGCTCAAGCATATGTGGTCATCTAAATTTCCATTATAATCAGTGCCAATATAGTTCAATGGAGAGATGATTTTCAGCAAATAGTGCTGAGATAATTGGATATCCATATGGATAAATGAGCCTTAACTTTTACCGCACATCATACACAACTATTAACTTGAATTAGAGGAACTGGATCATAGTCCTAAACATAAAAATCAAACTACAAAATTTTAGTACAAAACAGAACAATATTCTGGAGTTTGTGGCAGGAATTTTTTTAGATGAAACACAGAAAGGATGGACCATCCAAAAATTGATAAGGGCCTGCCCCTGTGGCTGAGTGGTTACAGTTCCATGTATGCCGCTTAGGCAGCCTGGGTTTGCTGGTTCAGATCCCAGTCATGGACCTACTCCACTTACCAGTCACGCTGTGGAGCTGTCCCACATACAGAAAAAGAGGAAGATTGGCACAGATGCCAGCTCAGGGCTAATCTTCTTCAAGAAAATTATTATTTTTTTTTTATTTTTTTTTGTGATGCTATAAAAGTTATTTATTCACTATACACAGAACATGTCCCTATAAAATGTACATGTAAATCACTAAAAAGTATAACTTGGTGAACATTTTCTCAATTACAGAACACACCAAATCAACTGGGATAACAGCTATCTGCCTCAAAATAGTCTAATTATAGCACCCAGAGTCTCCTTTATATCTAACGCAAAGTTAAATACTTATTTTGGGGATTATTTCCTAATATGTGTTTGAGGAGGCAGAGTTAACAATTTAATATAACTCTAGTATATTACAGCCACTGCACAATAAATCAGTTTATTACAGATTAAAACAAATCATTTTTTCATTATTTGTATTAATGGGATGCAAACAGAAATACTGGATACTTTTAAATGGCAGATAACCACAAAATTACTTATCTTTGATAGTATATTGGGTTTTATAATTACATTAGGATATGAATGGTGTAAAATATTGTTACGAATAATACACCTCAAACAAAACAATGAGGCCATACTGTAATGATTCACTGGATTGTGCTCAGTAGACATTTATTGAATAAGTGAATTTTATCTATTTTTCTCCCCAATCACCCAGTACATTTTTTTGCCCACACTAAGGGCTCAGTAAATGTTTGCTGAATATACTGACTAGGAAAGAGGTGAGACGAAATGGACCCTCTTAGCTGGCTGTCAAATATTGTAATTGGAATTTACCTGGGAAAGAGTGTTTAAGGAAGATGTAAACTGCACATGGCACACAAGTAAATAAACTCAGATGCCAACAAAGCAAACCGTTAAGCAGAAAACACTGGCACTGGAATAAACAAAGGCAAGATTTGCCAATAGCGAAAATGCAACTGACTCTAAGAGAGAACCAAGAAAAAGTTTATAGTGGACCATACCTTTTCTCACTCAATTCCATTTGAGACAGACCAATACAGGTACTGTAAGAGACTATGGCTCTCTTCCTTGATATTCAGACATCCTAGTTTTCAATAATTTATTATGGACCTGTTACCCAAGAATCAATATAAACCTATTCAGATTTAGGGATTAGTTTCCACAAGTACAAAGTTGAATTTCCTTTGATTTGTCCTAAAATGCTTACTTTCAAACTTGAAGGGACTTCAATTATTCCATGTAGTTTCGATAACATTCTTTTATCTTTTCAGACCAGAGTCAAAATATTCGTACAGTATTCATACTGCAGCACCTTCCACCCACCCTTTGGTCGCTTGAACTGCCCTTCTTTGGTTCTTTATCCGCTTTCTCAGATCTTTCTTGAAGTGTCGTAAGCAGAACTGTACTGGGTATTCCAGCTGCAGTTTGGTCTATCATTGTCGGAATGGCTTCTGCTATGCCGTGGTCTTCCAGTCGGTCTACTGTTTCTCGGACTATAAGATCTTCTGTAGTTGTAATCAAAGGACCGACTTCTTGATCTCCTTCTTTCATAACTTCGGCTTCTAGAACGTCTGTATCTGTCATAATCATCATAGCGTGAAGAACTGTACACATTCCTTCCTTCCTTGGCTTTCATCTGATTTGGAGTCTTCCGATCACCCTGTGCAAACTGTATTTCAATCTGGCGTCCGCAAATCCATTTTCTGTCCAAATTATGTAAAGCATCTTCAGCATCACGAACATCCTCAAATTGAACATAAGCAAATCCTCTTGGACGGCGAGTGTAGAAATCAAGTGGCACATACACATCAACTATAGGACTATAACGACCAAATTCGCGCCGTAAATGTTCGGACCTCGTGTCGTCGGCCACGTTCCTTACGAACAGAGATGTGTTGGGGGGGCGCAGGTAGCGGGACATGACGGCGGCGGGGGTCTCGACCGGGGCGCTAACGGGCTCCGTAAACTGTCCGTGGCTCGGGCGGCGGATCCTCAGACAGACAGCCTGAGAGCTCCGCTACGGCAACCGCCTCTTCTCGCGAGCAAGAAAATTATTTTTTAAATGATAAAAGAAACTTCATTAATGTTAAAAACTCATGGTAAAAGTTTCCTAATGGTGAAAGACACCATTAAGAAAATGAAAATGTAAGCCACAGACTGTTGGTAAATATTTGCAGTATTTGTGTTTGACAGAAAATTTGTCTGTAGAACACATGAAAAACTGTTTATACTCAAAACAAGAAGACAAACAATCTCCTTAAAGAATCAGTGAAATATTTTAGCACTTGACAAAACGAGATATACAAATCATCTATAAACACATAAAAAGATACTAAACATCATTAGTCATCAATGAAGTTCTTTTTAAAACCACAGTAAGACACCATTGCATACTAGCTAAATCGCTAAAATGAATACGACTGAAATACCAAATACTGGTGAAAATGTGGAGCAAGCAGAATGCTCATACATTTCAGATGGTAGTAAAAGGTAAAATGACTTTGAAAACAGTTTAGCTATATTTTATGAAGTTGTACAAACATTTCCTATACAACTCAACAATTCCTTTCCTAGATGTTCACCCATGAGAAATGAAATCCAATATTTTAACTTAGGAGAAAATTGTTCTTCTGGCATATGCAGTAATATAGGAAAGAGAAAAGTGTAAGGAGAGTGATGCGTGTGGGTATTTTTGTCCTTGTATGAGCTTTTTGGACTTTGTTCCTTTAAAAAGTGATTGTCCTAAGGGCTGGCCTGGTGGAGCAGTGGTTAAGTTCACACATTCTGCTTTGGCAGCCCGGGGTTCGCTGGTTTGGATCTTGGGTGCGGACACGGCACCACTTGGCCCGCCATACTGTGGGAGGTGTCCCACATATAAAGTGGAGGAAGATGGGCATGGATGTTAGCTCAGGGCCAGTCTTCCTCAAAAAAAACTGAAACAAACCAACAAACAAAAAAAAACAAAAAGTGATTTTCCTAGAAGAGGTGGATTCTCATCCATGAAGAGCTGTTTCCATAGACCTATCAAGGATAAATAGGAAATGGCAGAAGTGATATGGAAAGATCTTGTCTCTTAACATAGAGAAGTATTTATATATACACACAAGCTTATATAAACTTACACATAGCTAAATAAATTATAGTACAATATACATATACTTGTTAATGCATGCAGATATTCTCCTGCATTGTGACTGATGACATTCTCATAATATTTATGTTACTAAGCCTTTGAGAATTGTAGTAATGAGGTATAATTGTCCTCTTATGTAATTGTCCCTTTGAGATTCAAGGTGAGAATTCAGTTTGTCCATAAAAAAATGGATTTCAAATTGCTGTTAATTCTGAGAAAAACAGACCCTGTATATGTGAGTCATTGTCTGGTCAGGAAAAGAAAACAGCTATTCTTGGTTTTTAAAAGAGAGAAATTAGAACAGTGACTTGTCTTAAATGTACTGGAAGGATTGCTGGGATAAAAAGGAGGAAATAGGTCTTCCAGAGATTAGTAAAGAAGCCATTAAAATCAGCAGGCTAGAGGAAAACGTTTTCTCATGACTCAGCCATCCTATGGTCTTCTGTGGTCCTTGACTTGGCTGGGGTTTTGATTGAGACCTGACAGATGTGTGTCTCCCTCAGATCTGAAAGGTTGTTAATGATTGAGCTCTACCCTCTGAAGTTTGAGTTTAACGCGCTCTCCTGCTACCCCATGCAGCTTAATAGCTAGATGAATATCGTGAGGGAGAGATGGTCAAGCTTTTTCGGAAGGTCTTGATTCTCTATTTAGATTTTTTTTTCCTAAGCACCATGACATTTCTGTAGGACATTTGATTCTGCCTTTCTGGTTCAGATTCCCAACCCCCCATGCTTCCTAGAATAAAGCAAATGCCCTGGTGGAAAAACTGGTCATGTCTTTTTGGTTTCTTTAGTTTTCAATTTATCAATAAATTCTTGTGTGTCCACAAAGCACTGCTGGATTCTTTGTTTTCTCAGTAATGTCCCTCTGCAAGTGCCAAACCTGAAACTCAGCCTGTTCCCAGAATCAGACAATGTGTACAGTGAAGGAAACAGCTGGTGACTGCCAGCTCACCAAGGAAGGCCTCTTTCCACTCTGAAATTTTAATAATCTAGTCCTAATTGCTTCTATTTTTCTCTGTAAAAAATAATTTTTGCAATTAATTTTTTAAACAAAGTTATTTCATGGAATTGTTGGTCTGCAGTGATCTTCCCTAACCTACCTGAAGCAGAAGACCATGACAGACTCTCCAATGAACAATGGAAGGCAGAAGACAACGAGTGAAGGAAATAACTGTAGAACTATGATCCTGTGCCTAAGAATTATTCTTTAAAGATATAGAGGGAACAAAGTATTTTCAGACAAAAAAAGTTAAAGGAATATCTTCAGTACATTTACAGTAAAAAAAAAAATCTTAAGAAGACTTCTTCATGCAGAAGGAAACCAGATGGATCTTGGAGAATGACTGTAGACTACGGAAAACTCAACCAAATAGTAGCCCTTGAAGAGATGCATGTGGCTTATGGAATATAGTATTCTATCATTTATTTGGCAAGTGTATTATTTTAGTTTACTTTTTAATTAAAAAAAATAAACAATTCACATTTCCATGGGATGGATAAAAGTATTTCTTTAAAGTTTTTCTTAGGGCCATGTTAACTCTACAGCTGTCTGTCATGGTATAGTTTGAAGAAATCTCTACCACCGGAACAAGCCACAGAACAGCACACCAGTACATTACATTGATAGCATCATACTAACCAACAAGATAAACAAGAGGGGGCTAACATGCTGAAGGCTTTAGTAAGAAACAAAGGAAAGTTGAGATTCAGGGAACTGCCACTTGGATGATGTGTTTAGTCTTACAGTAATCAGAAACATTCCAGGGTACCCTCCCCAAAATAAAAAACAAGTTATTGCATCTTCTGTCCCCTACCAGAAGTGAGAAAGCACAGCTCTTAGAAGACGTCTTTGAAAATTTTAGAGGCAACACATTCCTCTAAATACTGCTCTGACTCTTATACTGAGCTTGATAAACAACCCTGAAGGTAATTGATTACCACTTCCTGGTGTATATAATGTTGTATAATCTCCTCCCTTTGTGTGCAGGTGAGGCCTGTGACGTGCTTCTAAGTAATACAATACGTCAAAGGTAATGGGATGTCACTCCCTTGGTTAAGTGATGTTATATAGCAAGATGAAGAATTGTGCACTTGTAATTAAATTCCAAAATCTGTTCATTTTTAGTTAATCAAATGGCAGTTTATCCTGGGTGGGCTTGGTTTAACTAGTGAAAGCCACTAAAAGAAAGACAGGGCCCTCCCTGAAGTTTTTTCCCTGTTGAGCTTCTTATCAAAGCACAACTCTGACTGACACCTGAATTGCAACCTGATGACACACTGGAGAGTCCAGAAACCTAGTTAAGTGGTGCCTGGACTGCTGCCTTCTAGAAACTGTGATATAAAAATGTGCATTCGTTTAAGGCACTCGGTAGGTGGTAATTTATTATGGAGCATAGAAAACTCATATAGCAGGTGACACAGAAGGTTGCTAGCTTTGAGTGACTCTGGGTCAGAAATTGGCTCTAGACCTGGTCCAGGGTGCAGAGGTCAGTGATAGGAAGCAGATGCAGCGTGAAACTCACGCCACTCACAGTGTAGTAATACAGATCCATCAGTTTCTGGAGCAAAGCCATGTTATCTACAAAAAATAATTTTGTGCCTTGTGATAATTAGCCACTGTTGTGTTAAGGGTTTCTGCTAGAGTCTGGAAAGGGTTAATCATGTTGTCTGGGACCAGGGAATGCATAAGTGGATCTAACTGGGTGATATCTGGGCATGGTGGGACGAATAGGTTGTTTGACACCCAGTGATTTTAGAGAGTTAAATGTGCTTCTAAAATACATTTGTCATTTTTAAGATGGTATAGATTAATTCTGTTAATATAAGCTTGGAAAAGTCGACTACCCATATTTGGAATAAATGCAAATTAGTTCCAAGGAAGCGAATCAATGTTTCCAAGGAAAATAGTGATCATTTTATGTTAAATGAAAAAGACAGAATCCAAGTTATGTTGTTTATACATTTCAGGACACATATATTATGCAAAGAAAAAGACAGACAAATGAAACAGCAAATATTAACAGTGGTTCTCTCTGAATGGTTGTATTTTAGCTGATTCATCTTTACCTTTGCTGTTTACTGTAATCACCATGCTTTCTAAGTCAATTTGTATATTGCCTACAATTAATATTTTAGAAGAAATTCTTGAGGTGGCCTTGATGAAGTATTGTCTCCAGCAATTTAGAAGAAATTACCTTCTTGTAAAATCCAAGATAGGAGCACATTCAATCTAATTTCTAAGTTTGTGATATAAAAAGAAATAGTTCAGCAAAGATTCTCCAGGGTCTAAATCCCTGAGGTCATGGAGGCATACATAAACCCAACAGTTTGCTCCTAGGAGTCAGATTTAGCTTCCAAATCTCTCTCTCTCTCTCTCTCTCTCTCTCTACCTCTCTGCCTTTTTCTGAGTTTTTCTGGATTTTAAGAAATATATTCACATCACATTAAATACAATTTATTGTAGACTCCTGCTATATTTACAAACTTCTTAATATTTTCAATAACGTTTGAATTCTGAGTGGGAACCTTCTCGGTGACTATTAACACTAGGAACAGGATCTTCAGGTGAGTTGGTTTCAGGTTGGGTGACCCGTCTTGTGTTATCTTGCACTTACATGGGGGACATTGAAGTCCTGCAACTTTTGAGGCAGGGAAGACTGTTAGTCTAAATGCCATAACGTCTCCTGAGTCCATCTTCCTAAAGTCTCATATCAATGAGTTTTGATCTCTTCCCCCTTCCCTGTGGTATCATCCTGATTTTTGCTTTGAGGATATTCACCACGTGCCTAGCATAGCACAGTCACACTGAAAGTTTTTAAAGGAACAGTGTTAAATCTGAGAATGTCCTTAACATCTCAAAATCTTGTAGAAAGGAGATAAAATAATATGTGTAAAGTAATGGTGAACATAATAGATCATGAAATTTTGATTTCCTGAGTAATGTCTGTAGGTATACCAAGAAAGTGGAAAATATTGCTGGAGTGAAGAGAAAGTTTCTTCACAATAGTGATTTTCATTTAAAGCTTTAGATATTGTAACTGCTGCATCAGTATACTAGAAAAGGAGGATGCTCCTGATAAAAGAAGAGAAAAATCAAATAAGCCAAGGAATAAATGAGCAAGTGTTGCTCATTATAAGCTGAGAATACGGGCATGGTTGAAGAAGCTTGAGCACTAGGGAACAGCTAGTGTGAGGGTTTAGGTGAAACTTAGCAGAGACATTTAGAATTAGCTGATATGCAGAAGCCAAAGTTTTCAGAACCAATGACTGTCATAATAACCACAGAAATCAAGAGAAGAAGCTGATGTTCTCACAGGGCAAGCTAGCAGCACTGCAGGGAAGGTGGCTGTTCCTCAGCTACCGTAATCCACCGGAGTGTGATTGCAGCTTGCTAAATATCCCACAGGCACCAGCCTGAGATGAGAAAAGGAGGACAAGAGAGTCATATAATAATGAGAAAGCAAGGGAAAAAAGACAATTTATTGAAGGACAGTAAGGGGTGAATTAAGACAAACAGGGCCAAGAGGAGATCCAGGAAAGAGCTGAGATACCCTTTAATGTCCCAGACTGTACCCACTTCTTCATTACTGCCCACTTTGGCCTTTGATCTATTTCTTAGATTTTTTTTTTCAGATTTTTAAAATTTTTTTCCTTTTTCTCCCAAAGCCCCCCAGTACATAGTTGTATATTCTTAGTTGTGGGTCCTTCTAGTTGTGGCATGTGGGACGCTGCCTCAGCGTGGCTTGATGAGCAGTGCCATGTCTGCGCCCAGGATTCGAACTGACGAAACACTGGGCCGCCAGCAGTGGAGTGTGTGAACTTAACCACTCGGCCACGGGGTCGGCCCCTATTTCTTAGATATTTAAAATAATATAAGGGTTTAAAAATAATACCAATTATTCATAGCACTAAGAATTAAAAAGGGTGAGGGTGGAGAAAACTACATCTCCCAGACTCTACAATTGTCAGACTCTATGCTAAGTATATTAACATCGTTTCCTATTTTAAAACTTACACACCAATGAAATATGTATTATCATGTCATTATTGCTGATAAAAATGTTGAGACTCAGAAAATACAATTAATTCACCAAAGATAACACAGTGAATGACAAAGCCTGGAATTGAATTTAAATCTATGGTTCCAAGCCATGCTTCTTTCATTATCCTGGTCTGTCATTAGCTCTTTGTCACTTTCCTGCCCGTTCTCTTTTCTACATGTAGGAAATACATTTTCGTGTGTGTCAAAAATAGCATTTAGCTGTGAAGGAGATAATAGTTTCTTTGTACATTGACTTGATCAGACAAAACTAAAATGGTGTCTTCATCTATGGGAGTAGTTCTTACAGCATCTTATTAACCTGAACATTTCAGAAAGGTGCTTGTTATTGATACGTTATTATTATAAACTTATCTTTTAAAACATTATTAAATGATTAAAGATACATCTGTGGTTATGAACTACTGTAGAATACAGATGCTTTTGTTTTCTCAAAGTAACATCTATAAATATAACAAAGATTTCATGACTCAAAATAAGATAATCACATACGTAGCTTTAATCAAAACCAATGTTTATATCACCAGAAATTTGGAGGGTGACTATGTAACCATTGACGTTTAGCACATTATCTAGCAAGAATATAGAAAACATGCTAGAGAATATGGAAGGCTGTAGAAAATATAGAAGGATTGAGCAAACCACATTATAAGTTGCTCTCCATATCAGATATTTTAAGTATTTAGTGTTATAATATGCCTAGTAAAGCTAACAGATTAAAATGTAATAATAGAAAATTAAAAGATAAAAATCAAGGAATCTAGATGAGTATATTGAGAGCATCAGTGACACTAAGTGAGATAACACTTTAGTAGGAAAGAAAACACAGGAGAGAGGGAATAGCATGTCATAAATGCAACTTGCTCATTTCACCAGGTCACTACAGTGTTTTTAGAACCTTAGGGCAATTACTGTAGCATCAGCGTAAATCAATGGAAAGCCTGAAGATATACAGGGCTATATTTCCTTCAATGTCCATATATTTTTTCAAAACTTGAAAATTCTTTTGGTGACTCATAAATGCTGCCTTTCCTATGATCCTCAATTTGAATATCATAACTCTAGAAGTATGATCACTTCTAATGCTTTACTACTCCTGATCCTTCCTTTATAAATTTTAGTGCTTAAATTATATTCATTGTTATATTAGCGCTATTTCAAAAAAAACACAGGTCCTCAGAACGATGGAACTGTGAAAGACAGATGTTTTTCTACAACAATGTAGAATACTTTTCTGTCTAATCATAAACTTAATTCAAATTCTGGCACTTAGATCGACTTCAAAACCCAACTCATCACTAACAAGCTGTGTAACCTCTAACAAGTTCCTTAACTTACATATGCCTCAGTTTCCTTATGTAAAATATGGGGCTACCTGTTTTACAATTCATAGTGGTATTTGAAGATTGAAATTAATATATTTGAATCTTTTAGCACAATGCCTGCCACATGGTAAATGTTATAAAAATTTACTATCATCATTAATATTTTTATTATCATTATTTCAGATATTCTTCAACAACAATCATGTTGTTAGCTGAAGGAAATCAGAGTACTGGAGCCACGTTAACCCTCTTGGGCTTCTCAGAATATCCAGACGTTCAGGTGCCCTGTTCCTGGCATTCTTGACCACCTACACAGTCACTTTGGTGGGGAACCTCAGCATGATCATGATCATCAGGATCAGTCCTAAACTCAACATCCCCATATATTTTTTCTCAGCCACTTGTCCTTTGTTGATTTCTGTTATTCCATTATAGTTACACTCAAACTGTTAGAGAAGTTGGTTGTGGAAGACAGAACCATTTCTTTCATAGGATGCATCATGCAATTCTTCTTGGCTTGTATATCTGCAGTGGCAGAAACATTCATCTTGGCAGTGATGGCCTGTGACCACTTTGTGGCCATCTGTAATCCTCTGCTTTATACAGTGGCCATGTCACAGAGGCTCTGTGCCCTCCTGGTGGCTGGGTCATACCTCTGGGGTATGGCTGGCCCCTTGGTACTCCTTTGCTATGCTCTTCGGTTAAACTTTTCTGGACATAACATAATCAACCACTTTTTCTGTGAATATACTGCTCTCATTGCTGTCTCAATCTCCAATATACAAATTCCCCACCTACTGCTCTTTGGTTTTGCCACCTTCAATGAGGTGAGTATACTATGCGTCATCCTTGCTAGATACGTATTTATTTTTAAGACTGTACTTAACATCTGTTCTGCTAGCGGGCATTGTGAGCCTTCTCCACCTGTGCCTCCTACCTTATCGCCATCACCATCTTTCATGGGACCATCGTTTCCTTCTACTCTGTGCCCAACTCCAAAAACTCTTGGCAAATTGTCAAAGTGGCCTCTGGATTTTACACAATGGTCAACCTCATGTTGAACGCTCCGATCTATAGCTTGAGGAATAAAGATGAGAAGGATGCCTTCCAGAAATTAATTGACACAAAAGTCCTGTTTTCTGAACCAATCTCAAAAGATGTTTTTAATCTTAAAAGCAGTGGAAACAGAGTCTTCTAAAACCTACAGCACATATTCGCATGAGGTTTTTTTGGTGACCGATGTCACCATATTTTGAATCGGTAAACTGAATTCCCTTGAAGTTATTTGTGTTGTATGTCACTGAAGCATTGTGTATGTTTTGGGAGATACAGATGGATACGCTATGTGATAAAAGGGGGGATGATACTCTTCTGATACTTTCATTCCTTGGGTTCTGCAAATTCTATGAATCCACAATCTTGGGCTTTCTAACAATCAGCTTATGCTGAGAAGTAGATTGGGCAAGGACAGTTACATCTATTGTGTAGATGATGACACAGAGATTCAAGAAACTAGCCTAGAATTGACTGAAATGATTAATTTAAGACAGGAACTCAACTCTGTTAACTCTAAATCTAGTGTCCTTTCACTCTAGTACCTTGGAGACTATTAAAGTCATCAAGTGAAAAGTTGGTGGGAAATGCTTAAAGGAAGTAATCAACCTGACACTGCCTGAATCCACAGATCAGACTTAGCAGCACTAAAAGTGGACAACTAGTTAACACGTATGTCACAATTTGATGCAACTGGCAATAGTCACAACCACCTATGAAGAATTCTTGCCTAAAGGAAACTAAAAGAGTGAATCTAAACTAATAAAGCTTCTTGATGTACCAGTTTAAAGGAATTGGTGCAGGAACAAGTCAAATGATGACAAATAAAGCAATAAGAAAAATACAGATGGTCCAATTTTTCCAAAAAATTACCTGAACGCACATACATGTACATGAACACACACTCAAAACTGTTACACACTACACAGAACATAATGCTACAGAATACATGGAACCGTCACATAATAAAAAAATTTAGTTATAACAACCAAATTTGTTTGATTCTTGATTCAAACTAACTGTACAAATATATCTTTGAGACAGCTGGGGAAATTTAAAGTGAGTTTGGTATTAAATTATATAACAATATGTTATTTTGTTAGATGCAATTTTGGCATGAGTGTTTATTCTAATGCTTATTTTATCGATGGTTACATTTTTTATAAACTCCTGTTAATGACTTAGTACTGTTAGCAAGTGGATGGGAAGTCAGGGACTCACTGTCCCTAAAATGTCTTTACTTTTCAGGACAAAGAACACTACACATAGTCTTGCTTTCCAGGCTGCACACAGGACTTTTGGCCAAAAATGCATTTGGAACAGGAAAGAGAAGCAGTGTAGCAATGTAGTTCTTATAGTTGATTGTTTTGACGCTTGTACCATTGGTGGAAGTACTTTTTATTTCCTTGAATGTCTTTAAAAGACTTAAAGTTTTAAAACTACATTGATAAACCTCTTTTGGTTTTATCATCCCAGATTATTTCAGTAGAGCTGAAATTATTTAAGGGCAATTTCTTAAAGAAAATGTACTACAAAAGTACTCAACTAGTGCCATCTCATATTTTGTTGTTGTTCTAAAAAGTACCAACACAGTGGCACAAATACAGCTTTAAAGGACCACCAATTGATATACCCAGATAAGCTTCCTTTTTTCTTTCTGCCATAAATAATATCATGCTGAAATATCCAAGTTACATTTGTTGCAAAAGGGGTTTAGAAAACATAGGACACTACTGCAAACTGCAGAATTATTGAGATGCATGAAAAAAGCTGACTGTCGATTTGAAAATCAATTGTATTTGCTATTCCCTTTGTCTCAAATTCAACGCTCTTCCCTCAGTTATTTGCATAATTTGCTTTCTCACTTGGAAATGGTCCACACTCAAATACCACCTCACTATAGTCTTGTCTGACCTCCCTATTTAAAATGAAACCTTCAATTATATATTTTTTTGCATTTATAATTACTGGAAAATCATTGCATATTTATTTTTTATTCCCCATTAAATTAAATTTGTTGAAAAATGGACATTCTTGCTCTTCTTCTCCAATACCTAAGATAGCACCTAGCTTAGGGTAAACCTCTAATAAACATTTATTGAAAGAATGAATGAATGAGTAATTACATATCCTCATTATGTACTCAACCTTATTTCCCTGGTTTCTGACTAGAGATAGAAAATTCAGCAGAGTGGACACTTGTTTTGGTTTGTCTTATTTTGTTTTATTTTGACCGCCAAGTTTCAATAATCACTTCTAAAACATCCTTATTGTTCTTTGTGAACTATCTCCTGTCTGATCTTAAATTCCTCATAGTTCTGGAAAGTTTGGCTCTATTCCAAGTTCCTTGGAAGTTCATGTTTATTATTCAGTAAGATTCTTGGTACACTTACTTTATGTTAATCAATTGATGTAGGAGTTTAGAATATATGAGTGAACACATTCTCTGCTTTTCTTTTTCTCTGGAACTTTTATTCTAGCAGGGAGAAACAAACAATATATAATAACTGCAATAAATAAAGATTAAAAATATATTTGAAGCTTGTTAAGTACTTTAAACATTAAACTGGATAGTGGAGTAGCCCCTGCAGTACAATAGTATGTTCACGGAAGTTTCCACTGAAAGGTCCATTTGAACAAAAACTTAAGGGAAAGCATTCCAAGGAAGGGGGAAAAAAACTGGCAGAAAAGACCATAAGTAAGGAATGTACAATATTTTCTAGAAACAGAAGGCAAGGAACAGAAGGAAAGAGGTCAGACTAGCTGGGGCAAGAGTAATAGAACAGAACAAAGATTTAAAAGGGACTGGATAATTTTCCCAACTTAATATTAAATTTGTAAATATTTCTGTTTTAACTCTGAAGGCATCAAGATGACCTAGAAGATCTCCAATATGGTGAGAGTGGATGATATGGAAGCAGACAGTTATGCTTGCCATATAGTAGTCACTCAGTTAATACTTGATAATGATGACTTTTATAATTACATAATTTTGGTAGTTGTATGAGGTATGGGACTAATTAGGGGCCTGGGGGAAGTGACCTTATAAATTTTCATGTGAAATACCCCTTATGCTGCTCCAGGTTTTCTAGCATACAAGAATTATGTTAGAGAAAGGTGATTAATTTTAATTGTTTATTTAATGACCTCAAGAGAATGGGGCAATGGGTGGTCTCTAGGGTTCATGTCCCAAAGGTAGTGACTGTAGCTATAAGAACACATGCATCACTCCCAATCTGCAGAGGTCCTCCCTTTGCCTCCAGCAGGTTTGTTTTAAGATTCTAGAGACAGATTGATGCTAATTTCAATGTAGGGTATGTAGAAAACAACATGATGGGGGAACTTATCCTTTAGATCTAGACAGCTCTTGAAAAATATTTAGCCCCTGCAAAAGTTACACATGTGAACATGCAAAGAAGAAGATACATTTATTTATTTATTCTCAAGAGCTTTGTGTCAGAGGGCCTGGCTTGGCTGAACTCCTCGCTAACAGCCCATGAAGAACTGGTACTGGGGCTGGGAGGAGCCGAGGTACAGGAGTTGTGGGGAGAGAAGAACTCTGAGAATTTGAGGGAATGTGCATTATCTTGATTCTACAAATTTTTGGAAAGGGATCCAGGTAGAACAGACAAATATTTAAATAAATTGAAACAAGCAGAGATTGAATAGACCCTCTATTGAAAAACAATTAAAAGTGATCAGCTTTAATTAAGATTATAAAGCAGGATACACATGTCCCTTGTGGGCAAAAAGTTACAAAAAAATTGGGAAAAGAGGGGCTGGCCCCGTGGCCGAGTGGTTAAGTTCGTGCGCTCCGCTGCAGGCGGCCCAGTGTTTCGTTGGTTTGAATCCTGGGCGCGGACATGGCACTGCTCATCAGACCACGCTGAGGCAGCGTCCCACATGCCACAACTAGAAGGACCCACAACGAAATATACAACTATGTACCGGGGGGCTTTGGGGAGAAAAAGGAGAAAAATAAAATCTTTAAAAAAAAAAAATTGGGAAAAGAATTACACGGAAGAAGATTTCAGCTGTTATATTTCCTATATAGTTTTCAGGACACAGGAGCCATTATATTAAATATAATATTAGTTTAAAATGAATTTTTAAATGCTTTAGCTAAATTAAATATTGTATTATGAAAAAAGTTTGATAATTAGAACATCTGACTTTGTGATGGATTGTCTTTTGAGGTTGTCGTTAATACTCAAATTTATGAATATAGGGACAGAGGGCTCTTGAGTGTCTCAGTTTTGCATATGATCTGACATTTTTATTGATGAGCCATCTGAAATCCATTTCTTGGGTTGTGGGACCAGAGGTAATCTTACCAGAAATGATAGAGAAAGAGTTTTCCAGAATGGTAAGATCTTAAAAGTGTTGGCAACCATTTAGAGAAATATAATTCTTTTGTATTACTATTTTCTCATGAAAAGTCTTTATAATGCAGTACTACCTCCAATTTAGAATCTCTCTCCCTCACAGGTAATATAGGACAGAAGGAATATCCTATATGTCTTGAAGGGAGAGTAGAAAGAGAGAAAGAGAGA
This sequence comes from Equus asinus, assembly GCF_041296235.1. Classification (NCBI taxonomy): domain Eukaryota; kingdom Metazoa; phylum Chordata; class Mammalia; order Perissodactyla; family Equidae; genus Equus; species Equus asinus. Next base: position 18,585,973 of record NC_091806.1, read on the forward strand.
GAGAGAGAGACCTTTGAAAGAGAAGTTTCTAAGTCAGAGTCTTTACTATACTTAGTTATTCCTGGGAGAGAAAATGTCCCTAAATCCCCTTCTCATTTCATCTCGATGTTCCTTTCTAGTATAACTCTGTGGCATGTATGCTGTCATTGGGCTATTTCTCATAGGTTTAGAGTCTCTAGTTTGTCAATTAAAAGTATGATGATTAGGGGTCAGCCTGGTTGCATAGTGGTTAAGTTCATGCACTCCACTTCGGCAGCCTGGGGTTCACAGGTTCGGATCCCCAGAGAAAACCCAGCACAGCTCATCAAGCTATGCTGTGGTAACATCCCACATAAAAATAGAGGAAGACCGGCACAGACATTAGCTCAGTGATAGTCTTCCTCAAGCAAAAAGAGGAAGATTGGCAACAGATCTTAGCCCAGAGCCAATCTTCCTCACATACACAGAAAAGGTATGATAATTCATAAAGGAAATATGTTAGTAGCTAGACAAGAATACAGATCAGGGTCTGGTGTAATAAAATGGATCTGGGGCTGGGAGTCTGGAGATGTAGGATCTGGTCACAGACATGTAGATTGGTACTTACTTGCATTTCGTTGGGAAAGCCAAGATTCTCCAGTTTCCCTTATGTCACCTCCAGAACAAGGAGGTAGACTAGATTACCTTTATCATCTGTTCCAATTCTATTATTCCTCAAGCAATGAGGAAGGATTGACATTTGGGATTCCCCAAGCTGAGGAGCACACTCTTTGAGAAAAATCAATTAAGCTTAACTTTGATAACAGATTTACTGAGTCAGAGTGAAAAGCAAAGATTAAAGTGTTATAAGGAATTAACAATAAAGGCACAAATGTAAAGTATTAGAGGTTTTCATTCTTAATGTCAAAGTATGAATATATGATGCAAAAATTAATTTGTTTAGAAATTTCTCATTTTTGTTACTGATTATAGTACTGACATAATCAGTCATTGCAGTATGCTAGGTTTATCTTTTATGAACTTATAATTTTCAAGGAGAGCTGAAAGTGTTATGGGAGGATTTGCTTTAAAATAACCATAAATCTCTTGATTTCATACTTTTTTGTAAATATTAAAAATTATAATTGAGTACAAACATAATGCAATAACTGTATTGTTTTTACATAAGGAAACATTTTAAATGGTCGTTATGTTTTACAATTTTATACATTTAGTGTATCTTGCATAGAAAATACAAAAAGAAATCCTGAAAGGCATATTTTGCTTCATTTTGCAGTCTTGGGAAGGGCAGTTAACCAAGCTTCTTATATCCTCACTCTCCTTAATATTTTTATTTTCAGGACTGATTCAGATTCTAACAAACAGAAACCATGTTACTGTCAGAGAGAAATAAAACTGGGGCCACGTTCACTCTCTTGGGCTTCTCAGATTTCCCAGAACTGCAAATCCCTCTCTTCTTGATTTTTCTGGCTATTTACACTGTCACTGTTGTAGGGAATATTGGGATGATTGTAATAATCAAAATTAACCCCAAGCTACACACCCCTATGTACTTTTTCCTCAGCCACCTCTCATTTGTGGATTTCTGCTATTCCTCCGTCATTACTCCCAAGACCCTGGTGAACCTAGTTGTGGAAGACAGAACCATTTCATTTATAGGATGTGTAGTACAATTCTTTTTCTCTTGTACCTTTGCGGTAACTGAATTCTTTTTATTAGCTGTGATGGCCTATGACCGTTTTGTGGCCATTTGTAACCCTCTGCTCTACACATTTGCCATGTCCCAGAAACTCTGTGCCGTGCTAGTGGTCGGATCATATGCATGGGGAGTAGCTTGTTCCTTGATATTCACATGTTCTGTTATCAAATTATCATTTCGAGGTTTCAACACAATTAATCATTTCTTCTGTGAATTCTCCTCGTTGCTGTCCCTCTCTTGCTCTGATACTTATGTCAACCAGTTGCTACTTTTCATTTTTGCCACCTTTAATGCGGTTAGCACACTACTCATCATTCTCACGTCTTATGGATTTATCATTGTCACTATCCTCAAGATGCATTCAGCCAGTGGGCGCTGCAAAGCCTTCTCCACCTGTGCCTCACACCTGACCACCGTTACTATCTTCTATGGCACCATCCTCTTCCTCTACTGTGTGCCCAACTCCAAAAACTCCAGGCACACAGTCAAAGTGGCCTCTGTGTTTTACACAGTGGTGATCCCCATGTTGAATCCTCTGATCTACAGTTTGAGAAATAAGGATGTCAAGGATATTGTCAGCAAAATAATTCTTCTTAAGCATTCTTATTAACCATATTATTATTATTAAGCATATTCTTATTAAGCATATTATTTTAACAGAGTTTGTCCCTGATATGTAAATAAAGTGTGTCCATAAATGTTGATTTTAAATTAATTAATTTAAAATTATGAAGAGTTAATGTTGTACGATAGAAAAGTCATGGATTTTAGTTCAAAGAGACTAAACTTGGCTCTATCTCTTACTGGAAAATAAAATAGCCATCTCTCTCATCTTTAATTTTTAATCTATAAAATTGAGATAATGTAAACTAGCTCTTAATCTGATTGTGAAGAATAAAAAGACTATATTTTAAAAAGACTGTATAAATATCATATGTAAAACCTTGTGTAATCTCAATAAGCAGTTTTATCCCCTTCTTATAACATACCTGAAGTGCACTAGGCTCTCAATAAACATGTGAATTTCTCTTGTAAAAGTACAAATAGCAGTTAAAGTAAGACTAGTCTTCATCCTTCAAGGAATGTAAAATCTAGTGTTGACAGTAGGGCAGTGAAAAAAGTAGTCACTGTATAAGGTAGAAAATAATAAGTTATCATTGAGAATTTGAGAGAAAGGAAAGTTAAAATCCATTTAGGGACATTAGAGAGATGTCTTCATAAAACAGGTATTGTTTGAATTTGTCCTTGAATAACAGAATGGTCAGAATTTTAGGAGACACATTTCAACAAGGAGTTTTCTTTGGAAGATGGAAGCATGGCAAAGTCAAAATGCAATACTGAGTCAATGATGAACCGAATTTTTTATTGAGTGAATACTTTATGACATGCACGTGTGTGTGTATATTATTGTGTATACAGGTTACTTGACATGAATGGAAAGTTGATAAGACACGGCCTTTATTCTGAATGTGTTTCAAAGGAGCTCAAGTATGGTAGGATGATAAGCTGTGATAGACTCCACCAGAGGCATAGAAATAGTAGATTGGCTCTCAAGAAATCTTATAGGCAAAAAGTAAGCAGGGTATCAACCCAATCTGTACTTCATACTTTCATTCTGCCTATAAACACATCAAAACCATGATCAATTCCTTGATTCTTTTTCCTGAACATGAGGGTAATTTCTGAATCCTTCTCAACTGAACTCCCATCTTAAAAAAAAAAAAAAGTGTCTGGAGTCACCTCAAGTGTTGGAAACAAATCACCTATATAACTTTATTCAAAATAAAATGAAAAGCAGGCATTCATTACTATTAAGACCTATTTGATCTGGTAAATTAAAAATTCTAGATTTCTTTAACATTAATAACTCACTTTTGCTTGAATAAATTATACGTCCTTCTCCTTCTCTTTAATCAATATGTCTAGATAAAATTCCAAACTAATCATCAATATAATGGAAGAAATAAATTTCCAGGTATTTTAGTAAGGAAGAAAATCTAACGTGGGTAACAATTTTATATGGATTCAATAAAGTTATTTGGAATGTTCATGTTATTTTAACCTTATGTTCATTATTGAAATGTTCCATTCATATACATTATATAATAAGGAATCAATTAAATAACCATTCTATATGGAAAAATAAAATAGCGTTTTAGATATTGGATGTCTGATGAGGGAATGCTTTTCTCTTCTATTGACTTCTGTTTCTCTAGCTATTTACTAATTTATCTTTGTTATACATTTAGCAATTATGCAATTTCTAATTTTCTTTGAAATTAAGAAATTATTTATATTAATCTTAAACTGAATCCGTAATGGTTAATGCCTTTTTTTAGAGAAGTTTATTTTACTTCTGTCCTGCATGCACCAAGGATGACCACATTTTTTGATAGAATTACCACAAACCGTTTGCCTTTACTTTGAAGAAACCAAGGCCTATGATGCTTAAGTGACCTCGCCAACATTGTAAAAGCAATTGTTGATAGAATTCATGAAATCATTCAAGACTCCAGACATATCAGAAGCACACTTTCCATTAAACACTGGCATACAATATGTTTTCCATTATCAGGTTGTGACAGTTCAGATTCTTTATAGTAGATTCTGTTGCTTCTATATACAACATGACTCAGTAGTCTTCACATCTTTTGGTCATATGCTTCTCAATTAGTTTTGAAAAGGTATATATTTGAAGAATTTAATTTTACATATACAATATTTCATCATAAACTTAAATAACAAAAACTGTAATTTCCATTGCATATCCATTTAGAATACATAAATAAATGACATCCAAAACAGTCATATTTGTGCCTTTCCTTCTCCTGAACTTACATTCAATCCTACTCCTCCCATTGATCACTACAATGTTATTAATCAGATTCATACTTTTTATTTCATGATGCTTTTAGCAAAATCAAAAGTTTTTCTTTCTGTATTAAGTTAACCTTGTAATGATTCAATAATAATTATACCACTAATTAAAATATAATTGCATTGCAAATTTGGATAAAATATAATCAATCAAAATTGAAAAAATATTTTTGGAAATATTTTATTTTGCTGAGGAAGAATAAGCCTGAGCTAACATCTGTGCCAATCTTCCTCTATTTTTTTTGTATGTGGGTTACCTCCACTGTGTGGTTGGGGACTGGAGTACATTTGCGCCCAGGATTTGGGCTGTGAACCTGGGCCGCTGAAGTGGAGTGCACAGGACTTTAACCACTCAGCCATGGGGCTGAGCCCTGGAAATATTCTTTGTGTGAGAAATATTATGAATATATGTTTGGATTATTTATTCCAATTAATTAATGTATCCTTGGAAAGATATCACAATGTTAGAAAGCAAGAGGGTTCAGCATCATTTCTATTTCCACTTTTTAATAGATGAAAATACGGAGACTGCTTGGTCATATTAAATGGAAATGGGACTAGAAACTGTCAGAGATTGTGCTAAAATAGGAATATCACTCAACTCTTTCAACTCCATCCAAGTTACATGCCAATTTCTCACAATAATCTTTAGTTGTTGATTTTAATTAATATGTTTTGGAGTGGTTTGTTCTGCAATCATTAGAAACACTCACTTTCTTAATTTCTGAAAAGGTTACCAAAAGACCTTCCACATCTTATCATATAACAATTAAGTATATCTGTTATTCCACTTGGAGACACCCTGATTAAAACAATGGAATTAGGGGCAAGCTCAGCGGTGCAGCAGTTAAGTTCCCACATTCTGCTTTGCCAGCCATGGGTTCGACAGTTCGGATCCCGGGTGTGGACATGGCACCACTTGGCAAGCCACGCTGTGGTAGGCGTCCCACATATAAAGTAAAGGAAGATGGGCGCGGATGTTGGTTCAGGGCCGGTCTTCCTCAGCAAATAAAGGAGGATTGGCAGCAGTTAGCTCAGGATTAATCTTCCAAAAAAAAGATGGAATTAAAAAGTTTAGAAAATTTAACATACTGCTGATTGCATTGAACCTTGCCAATACAATATTTTACTAAAACAGCACTATCGTATGTGTTTTGAATACATTTCATCAAAACTCAGAGCTTCATATTGATGTTATTCAATTTAGGGATAATGACCATGAAATCAAATTCAATAAAATATTTATTTTTAAATTAGTTTTTAAAAAAACCTGCCATGTTTTTAAATCTAAGACAAATAGGTAAGCAAAGCAGCTCTCCTGTGAGTGGGTGGCCCAGATGACATGAAACTTCACTGACAATGGTACTCTTTATAGATAGTTTTTTAGTTTTTATGTCATGAGACTCTCTCCTTCAGGAAGATAGGTTTTGTGACAGTAGTTTCAGGATGCACTAAGAACAAAAAGAAGAGATGTTAAAAAATATTGTCATCAATCTACTAAATATCTGATTTCAAAACATCACTGTGTTGGCTAAAACACATGCCTAATGCCATCATTTTCTGTGGAAAGAAATATGTACTATATGCCAGAATTATGACAAGAAGTCATACCATGGGATTGAAGTGTCTTGATTAAAGAAAACTTCAAGATTCATGAAAAACAGTATTTCAAATTGTTCTTATGTTTTAGAAGTTTGCTTTTGTTTTCCTCATTGGGGTAATTCACATAGTAAATGAGAACGAATAAGAGGAATCATCACTTTTGAAAAATGAGAGAAATAGAAACATGAGAGTGCTAGGTGGAAAGAAGACCCAGAAACATTCTTCAAATTCAGAAAATTAACAGATGGATCAATTTTAGGAAAACATATATAGGTTGCTGAGAATTTGGAAACTGATTACCTGTAACTAAATACATCCATGGAATTCTTGAAATGTTTGGTATATCAAAGAGCACAAATCACAGACAGTGATTTGAACACTGTTGGTTTAGGGAGACAATACATGGTCAGAAAAGGGGCAGACCTGGGAGAGATCCCTGAGGCAATCCCTTTTAATAGTCTCTGGCATTGAGTAAGGACTATGCCATCCCAGCATCATTCAGTAGCTCTGCTCTTCTTCACAGGGTCGTATGTGTGTCAGAACCCAAGAAGCAGCATGTAGTCTGATTCTGTCAGTGATTCTGTGTGTGACTTTTAGGAAGTTGGACCTGACTGTGCTTCAGTCACCTCATTCATAAAGTTATATAATTGTATCAATCTCACATATTTTTATAAAGATGAAATGTGTTTAATAGTTGTATTCATAACAGTAGCTAGCATATCAGAAGTGGCCAATAAATGTGAGGAATTATTATTATTTTCAGTTACAAAGTTCATTATCCCCACCTCTTTCAGATATTTGGTAGAACTCTGGTGTGGCTTCAGACCTTATGCCCTCCAGGAAGGAGCTTTTGAGTATAAGACAGGCAAAGTTTATAAGACCTATTTATATATTTCACAGTGGTGATAGGGGGGCGGGGGTGGACTGTCATGTGCATCATAGTGTTGAGCAGCATCCCTAGTCTCTACCCACTAGATGTCAGTAGCACTCCTCCGTATTGCGACAATGAAAAATGACTCCAGGCATTGCCAAATGTCTCATGAGGATCAAAACAACTCCTGGTTAAGAACCACTGCTCTATAAGTAATCAACAGCCTGATTTTTCATCCTTAGACTTGAAAACAGGAAAAGGTTTGAATTCAGAATAAGGCAACTCAGTTTTACTGGCTGTTGAAGAGAGAAACCATATCATCAGAATAATTATTTGTTTTCAAACTGAGATTTCTTAATTTCTTTTCTTTTGGTGAGGATAATTAGCCCTGAGCTAACATCTTTTACCAATCTTCCTCTTTTTGCTTGAGGAAGATTGTCCTTGAGCTAACATCTGTGCCAATATTCCTCTATTTTGTATGTGGGACACAACTGCAGCATGGCTTGATAAGCAGTGCCTAGGCCCCTGTCCAGGATCTGAACCTGAGAATCCCAGGTCGCTGAAGCAAAGCACATGAACTAAATTACTACACCACTGGGCTGGCCCCCAAACTGGCATTTCTTTATGCACATATCCTTCACCTCTTTGAAATAATTTGAAGAATGAGGAAAATACCTGGCTCTGTTGAGTTCTAGTCCAGATTCTCTTTCCTCCAGGAATAACCAACTAGTGCAACTACAGTCACGTATATGTCTACCAAGGGTCAGAGAATAAGTGAGAGTGGTCTCACCCTCTATTGGTATTTTCTATTTGTCAAAGGCCTTGAATGTATCTTTCTCTCATTAAAAAATAACAACCTTCCCTTTTTAAAACACATTGGAACAAATTAACACTTGTGGGTTAACAATTTTAAATAAACATATTTCTCCTCATTTCAGTGGAAAACAGAAAAGGGTACTATGTATTATAAAAAATTATTTCTTGGGATCCCAGTATCTCCAGTATTGATTAAAGAGAAAAAGAAATTTGAACTTCGTAAAATAATATGGCTAATTAAAGAATATGTGCTGTCCTTCTAACGATTCACTTTCAAGCTCTAAATTGTATAGGACTACTTTAAGGAATCATATAAACTCTTATGGATGGGAATGCTTTTGTGTGATCTGTGAGTGTGAGCTCTATGCCTTTGTAGGCCACAATGTCTGGACTTTTCCTAAACTTCCCAAAAGCAATGTCCTAAAACTGTTGGTGAAATTAGAACAATTTCCTCTGTAACAAACATTGATATGCATGAAATACAGAATAAACAAAATGATACTGTATGTGTCTCTCTCTCCTTCTCTTTCTGCCATTTTCCACACTGATTTTTGTCAAGGAATATAGAATTTATGACTGTAGAGGAGCTCCCTAATTGTCACCCTAATTCTGAGAGTTGAATTAATATGCCTCTGAGCTGGTTATGGGGAATCAGGCCACGTGGACCATCTCTGCTCAGTAGAGGAGGTGAATTCTTTGGGATTTGTTTTGGGTTTACCATCAATTAGTTTCTTATTGTCAGCCTGGAATATTAAGAAGAAAATTTTCCAAGTTGACTTTTCTGTTTTAACTTTGAAGTAGGCAAATGACAAATAACTCAGTTTTTTTTTTTTGGGGGGGGGTAATGAAAAAACCATGACTTTGGGAAAGTGATGTTTCCACTTTAAAATTAGCTCAAGATGTGGAGAAAATATCAGATTATGTTTTCAGTCTGAAATCTCTTCTCTCAGTTTCATCATATATGTGTATTTGAAGGCATGGGTGTATTCCTCCTGCTGTCTATGAAGGAGGGAAGAGAATAAAATTCCTCAACTTCCGTTTGCGTTTTCTTTCTTTTTTTGTTAATGTAAGCCAGCTACTTGACTTTTCTTTTCTTTTTCTTTTAAAGATCGGCACGTGAGCTAAGAACTGTTGCCAATCTGTTTTTTTTTCCTTCTTCTTCTCCCCAAAGTCCCCCAGTACATAGATGCATATTTTAGTTGTAGATCCTTCTGGTTGTGCTATGTGGGACAGCACCTCGACATGGCCTAATGAGTAGAGCTGGGCTGGCCCCTTTCCTTTTCTTTAGACAGACGTAAATGGTAGTTTCCACCTATGTGGAATGTACAGCATAACTACTTCCCCAACCAGCAATGTGAGAGAACTTGGGAAAGTTTTCACTTCCTTCCTTTTTAATGTGGATACAGGATTTATCTTTCTAGGATTGTAGCCAAATAAAAGTGATAATACATAATATATCCATCATACTTATTCATACCTCTCCATATGCATCTTCATTTACATCCACATGTATATACCAAGGGTACTATTCAATATCCTTTAAAAAAATTAGCCATCTCAAAAATGTAATTTCAGATAGCATAATAATTTGCTACTCTAGATATAATCCACTATGTTTTAAAAATTGCTCTAATTTAACAATTTTTCCCATTGTTAATATTACAAACAATGCTGAAATGTAGCTCTGGATACAGTTTTTCACAATTTTATCAATGTAATTAAATATTTATTGTAATCGCTTACCAAGAAGAAAATCTCAGGGCCAGCCCCGTGGCACAGTGTTTAAGCTCACTCACTCCATTTCAGTGGCCCAGGGTTTCGCTGATTCTGATGCTGGGCATGGATGTGGCACAGCTCATCAAGCCATGCTGATGTGGCGTCCCACAGAGCACAGCCAGAGCGACTTACAACTAGAATATACAACTATGTGCTGAGGGGCTATGGGGAGAAGAAGAAGGAGGAGGAGAAGAAGAAGAAGGAGGAGAAGAAGAAGAAGAAAGAGAAGAAGAAGAGGAGGAGGAAAAGGGGGGGAGAAAAGAGATATTGGCAACAGATGTTATCTCAGGTGCCAATCTTTAAAAAAATAAAAAATAATAAAAAAAACTTAAGCTTAAATTCTGATTTAAAAAAAAGAAGAAAACCTCTCATAAAAAATATCATATAGCTTTTACTGTCGTCAGGGTTAAGATTTTGGACATACGTTGCCTAATGGCTTTCCAGAAAAGTGTATACAACAGTTACATCTTTCTGAGTCATTATTGACATAGATTATTATCATTATAATCAACTAAATTACTTTGCTAATTTGATAAGTAAAAATGATGATGGCTTTTAGAATATATTTTAATTCTCTATTTTTCATTCTGCATAATTCTAGAGTTAAAGAATCATTGTGAGCCACTAAGCTCAAAAAAATTGGTCACAGTCCCTGCATGGAAATTGTACAGGACCTCCTCACCCCCTGCAAAATTTATGCTACTGATAAACTAATCTAAAAAAATAGTGTACACTATATAGGATCACAATAGCTGTCACCCTACATGGACAGAAATTGCTACATTTTTCAAAGAACAGTAGTTTATCTCCATGAGGCTGTAAAATCATTGAATCTGTTTCAGATTCCAACAAAACACCTAATTTAATTCATCAACCCAATTTATCATAGCAGATAACAGTTGGGAATTAAGTTCTGCTGATACTTAAAGTTATTTTGATCAGTGAGATCCACTGAGACATTGAAAATTTTGAATTATTTGACAATTGTATCTTAAATCACTGTCAATGTTATATTTTTCCAAAGTTAATATAAATGTGTTGTTTTCTCTCTTGTTCTCGTTTTAGAAGAAACGCAAAACATCGTTTGGTTTCCCATCCTGACATATGGTGGAAATGAGTGAGGAGAACGGTACCACCGTGACAGAGTTCGTTCTTCCTGGAGTATCAGATGCCCCTGAGCTGAGAGTCTCTCTCTCCCTCTGTTCCTTCTCGTATATGGAGTCACAGTTTGGGCCAACCTGGGCATGATTGCACTGAATCAGGTCAGCTCTGGACTTCACACTTACAAGTACTTTTTCTTCACCCACTTGTCCTTTGTGGATTTTTGCAGTTCCATGATCATCGTGCCAAAGATGCTGTCCAATATCTTAAACAAGGAAAAATCAGTTTCCTTCCTGGGATGCATGGTGCAATGCTACTTGCTTTGCATGTGTGCAGTCACTGAGGTCTTCCTGCTGACTGTGATGGCTTGTGACTGCTTTTTGCCCATCTGTAGTTCCCTGCTGTACATGTTCTCCATGTCCCAGAAATTTTGTATGGTCCTGGTCTCTAGCTTCTACATCTGTGGAACTGTGTGTTCTTTGGTTTACTTGTGTTTAGCCTTTGAAATCCCATCCTGTAGGTCAAATGTAGTCAACCACTTCTTTTGTGATTTACCCCCTCTCTTTACTCTTGCTTGCTATGTCATGTCCATTATTAATTGGGGCCACTTTCAGTGAAATTGTCACCATCGTGATCATCCTCACTTCCTACTGGTTTATTCTCATCGCCATCCTGAGTGTACGCTCTGCAGAGGGAAGGTGCGAAGGCTTTTCTACCTGTGCCTCCCACCACACAGTGATTGCTGTCTTGCAGGGAATCATACTTTTCATTTATTGCAGGCCCAGTTTTTGCAACAGTGTGGATACTGACAAAGCAGCCATGGTGTTTTACACTGCAGTGATTCCCAGGCTGAATCCCTTGATCTATGGCCTGAAGGACAAGGATGTGAAAGAAGCTCTCAAGAAAGTGTTGGGATCCAAATTGCCTTTTGAAAAGCTATTTTCTTAGCTAGACTCAGGGTTTCATTAGAGATCTTTAGTGAGGGGCTTGTTTTGGGTGGCTGTGAATGAAAAGTAAAATAAGGAAGTATTATTTGAGCTAAAGGACAATGCATGCTTTTTTGTTTTCCAGTTGCCTATCTTATTTAGACAAATCTTATCCCTTTTATTGGAGAGTTCAAGGGCATCTGCTACCTTTGCTGCTCTTCTCCAATCTTTAATTGCCTTGAATGGGTTTTTAGAGTGATATTGTTAGACTCAATTTCCTGGTCTGAGATAACATCAATAGATTTCTAACAAAGTGCACATGAAAAGATATGTCTTCTCATCATCCTTAAAGTGTGCAACCATTCTTATTAAATTGACTTCATTTTTTTTACGTGGTATGAGTATACTTTTCTCTCATATTCTGTTTTTTTCATGAAAATTTGAACTAAATTTCCTATTTGTATTTCTGAGCATTTTTTAGTTTTTTTGTTTTTCTCTTTCTTATTAATTTTTTGATTGCAAGGTAATAATTTTAGAACTTTTAAAATCTTCTATTCCTCAAAATAGTGATGATAATACTCTACTTTTCTAACATTTTCATGAACATTAAATACTATATCTTAAGTTCTTTGCACTACATATGGTATATTATAACTGATCAATAAGTTATCTGCTGTTGTTGCTATTGTTTGTAATTTTACCTTTTGTTCTCTGTTTTGCCTTGTCTTGGTTAAATAAGTGGATCATATATTTGATGCTGTACCTTTTTAAGCTTTCGTGCTCTTGTTAACATTTTTTTCCTCTGCCTGGTATTATTCTAAGCATTCACTATATTTTCTAAATCTATTATATTCTAAACCTATTATAAATTAGATTCCCACAGCTTCTGAAAAATAATTAGTACACATCCTGTGGCTTAAAACAATAGACGTTTATTCTCTTACAATTCTGGAGATCATAAATTTGAAATCCACGTAACTGGGCCAAATTCAAGGTGTCAACAGGACCATACTCCCTCAAGAGGTTGTAGGGGACAATCTTTTCCTTATCTCTTCCAGCTTCTGGTGGCTGAAGGTATTCCTTGTCTTGTGGTTATATCACTTCTGTCTTCAAGGCTAGCATCTTCAAACCTCTCTCCTCTCCATCTTTTCTACATTTTCGTGTGTGTGTGTGTGTGTGTGTGTGTGTGTGTTTAAAATAATCTTCTGTCTCTCTCTTATAAGGACACTTAATGTGGTTTAGAGTACACCCTGATCATCCAGGATAATCTGCTCATCTGAAAATCATTAACCTAATCACAACTTCAAGCGATACTTTTCCAAATAAGATGACATTTATAGGTTCCACGGATTAGAGCCTGATACACATAAGGTCCATTTTCAAGCATAACACACCCATCTTTTAAAAGCCAAATCATAATTTAGCTTTCCCATGTTCTTACAATGCTGACACTTCATTTTTTTCTTTCTTTCTTAAGATTTAATTTCATATTTGTTATTTTCTATTTTTTTTGTTTAAAGATTTTATTTTTATTTTTTCTCCCCAAAGCCCCCGGTACATAGTTGTATATTCTTAGTTGTGGGTCCTTCCAGTTGTGGCATGTGGGACACCGCCTCAGAGTGGCTCTATGAACAGTGCCATGTTCGTGCCCAGAATTTGAACCGACGAAACACTGGGCCGCCTGCAGTGGAGCGCGCGAACTTAACCACTCGGCCACGGGGCCGGCCCCTATTTTCTATATTTTTGCTGAATTCACTAATGCAACTTAGGTCCTTGTTGCTTTAATGAAGTAGAAAGAACTCTGGACTCGAGATTACACACCTCACCCCAGGTTCATATCCAGATGAGTTATTTTGAGGAAGACACAAACTTGCTTAATCTCAAGTTTCTGAAATATAAACTGGGGATAAGCTGCTAGCCTTAGAGAGTTATCATTGGACTTAAACATAATGACAAAACTTCAAGGACCAGTCCCATAAAAAGTACCATTATTAATGTTTTTTAAAAAGGAATCTTTGAGGGTAAGGATAATTTGGAAATATTCCAGTATCCCTTGGTGAAGACAGCTACTCATTATTTCTTTAAATAGATAAATAAGCAATGACTAAATGAATGGAATTATATTGTGCTTATGATGAAACTATGGCTCTATATTGGTTTTCCAATGTTTAAGTGGAGTGAGATTTACCATACCACCCATGATACTTTGTATTTTAGGGTGAAGTTAAGAGAAACATCTTTCACCTTTGGTCCTTCAACTAGAACAGGACCACCCATGATACTTTGTATTTTAGGGTGAAGTTAAGAGAAACGTCTTTCACCTTTGGTCCTTCAACTAGAACAGGATTTCTCAACCTTAGCACTGTGGACATTTTGAGCCAGACAATTTAGTGCTGTGGATGTCTTTCCTGTGTACTATGGGATGTTTAGTAGCATTCCTGACCTTTACCCATTAGATATCAGGACCACCCCTCCCCACATTTGTGAGAAGCAAAAACGTCTCCAGACACTGTCAAAATTCTTATAGAAAGCAAACTCACCTGAGTGTGGAGTCACTGGACTAGAAAGCATCAATATACTGGAGCTCTAGTCTCCTCAGAGGAGCCTTCAGTATTAAATTTTCCTGTGTTTAAGAAGCATTTTCAGCTATCCAGGTGCTCACATTTTAGTCAGTTATCAGTTTGATCTCTCTCTAGAATCTACAATGTCCCTTTCACAGACCTTGGGTCTGAGGGCTTCAGCGACACAAAATTCCCCCCACTTTAGCATGGATAACTAGGAGTACCCATGTTCTGCTGAGAGATAGACACACTTTTCATATCTAAAGACTGATTGTTTTGTTTTATTAGCACAAAGGATGGATGCTTTCCATTCAGCTTCACAAAAAACTTGACATAGCAGATCTGTCTTTCCCGCCAAATGTCACTTCATAGGTAATACCTCTAGTTGTCTGGGAGGAATCAAGGTGCACTGGGTGCTCCTCAAAGCAGGTCTGAAATCAGCCGCATAAAAGTTTCTTTGTGTTTCTTTAAGTGGTTTTGTTTTACGCATATAATCTGGTCACTCCCTTACTTTTAAAATATAGGGGTTGATATGTTTATCTCATTCTCTTACTATTAGCATCTCAATTTTCGGGTGAGGACCATGCCTTTCCTATGCTTGATGGGTCTCTTTCTTTGCACTTAATGGGATTTGGGGAAGTGTTCATGGCCAGTCATCAAAAGACCCACTGATTGGTTTCTGGATGGACAGTAGTGAGCTAGTGACTTAACTAGGGGATTTTGCTGGAATTATTGGAAAAGAAGTTTCTTTCTGCTGAGATTTATCCTATGGACAGATGGAATCTCAAAACTCCTCATATCTCTCTTTGCCAAGATAAATATATGTAAATATAAACACACACTCATATATATATATAACTGGAAATGCATATTTTTGTATAATATGTTTATATTTCCAGTATTACCTTTCTTCATTAGTCAACACATTCTCTATAAATCTCATTTCTGAGTCTCCAATCATACCAGGGACTTTCCAGTCTCCATGTAATTGCTTATTTTTTTTCCTCTACCATCTTTCGTTTACTGTTCTATACTTGATAAAATTCCTAATGTCGAGTTCAACTTATCTTCCTTTTCTCTGTTTTGTACTTAGAACACTGCCTAGCACAACATATTTACAGAGTAAATGCATTTAGTGAATGAAGATTCTCTGATCCATTTATGAACAGAATTCCATTTGAACATAAATGCACATGTAACACATACCAGAGTCATTAACTTCACTCATAATTGGTTTTCCATTTACATGTTGACTTTCAAGATCTTCTAATCCTCAATACCTAGATAAATACATTTTTTCTTCTTTCCAGTTTATTCCACCATTCTATCACATAGAATATCCTGATAGTTTGATAAATTGCTTTGAGTTGGTTAAATCTAACTAGATAGCAAATATCATAATCCAATTTTATATGCAATAATCTAGTATGTTGAAAGCCCAAACATATTTTTCTTTGAGACATCCTGAGGAGGTAGAAAAATACATTATGTCATTTCATTTTTTGTTTAACTAACTCCTCAGTAGAACTGTTTAATTGCTCACATACATTTTCCCCCGGGATTTGGACGTTAGTGTGTGTGTTCCTGGGATCTGATGTGAGATTGGAGAGCTAATCTCAAAAGACTCAAAGCAAAATATAAAAGATCTTGCATTATTCTAAGGAATGACGGCCTTTCTAAGGGAGGCACAAATTTATTCTATGAACACAAAAGGGCTGCCCAAATGGATTATAGAAAAGGTAGCAATGGGTCAATTTTTTAATCTTTAACTGTCAAAATAGATTTTTGCAGTGAACAATGAACCGATGCTGAGAACAGTGTAGTAAGAAGGTGAATGAAAGAAAGTGATCTGGTAAGTGTTCTTAACATAATCCTAGTATATTAGAGCTGGATAGGATTTTAAGTGTTCATCGTCTTATAGTCAATTATTTTACACATAAGAAACTGATGTTTTGAGAATAAACATGCCTAGAATGACACTTTTTGTCCTCAAGGTATTTTCAACAAAAACAAGAGCAACAAGATGGGCCTGGGCCCGTGGCACAGTGGTTAAGTGTGCATGTTCCACTTTGGCAGCCCAGGGTTAGCCAGTTCGGATCCCGGGTGCGGACATGGCACCGCTTGGCAAGCCATGCTGTTGTAGGCATCCCACATATAAACTAGAGGAAGATGGGCATGGATGTTAGCTGAGGGCCAGTCTTCCTCAGCAAAAAGAGGAGGATTGGCAGCAGATGTTAGCTCAGGGCTAATCTTCCTCAAAAAACAAAAACAAAAACAAGAGCAACAACAAAAAAAAGCACATTTAACACATGATCTTCTTAAGACAATCCTCAGTATTATTGGATTCTGATTTGGAATCTAAACACAAACACAATTCTCATTATCTACTATTTCTTTTTAAAAGTTGGGTAGGTTTAAATATAAATTAAAGCTGACCCAATTTGTATATCATAATATTTATTTTATCTTATGGTAATGTATTGGAGTGAACAGTTATCAACACAAATAGAAAGACTAGGGTGCGACTAGGGGGTTGGCTTTAAGGGAATAGAAAACAAGTTTCAAAAGCAGTGACTAGGGCTCAATATAGAGAACTTACTGCAGAAATATGTAAATTTGCTGAACTCTTTCAGAAATTTTCATTCTCACCTGAAAATTACATAGAAGAACAGATTCTTTGGCTCCTCTTTGGACTCCACTTAATTTTTTGTTTCTTCTATTCTTTTCCCCTTCCATTGTTCCATTTGGCTTTCATATTTCATTTTTGAATCCTGAAGGTTTCTTTCAGTCTTGAAGTGTGTAACATCCTTGAAAGATTCTTACAGGTAAATATTCTTCATATAATTTGATTTCTTTATTACCTTTAATTCTGTGATTGGAAATAAGGGGTTTAGCAGAAAACAGCTTGCACAAAGAAGTGATTGTTCCCTAGGACTCAGATCCCAAGCTTATTTAAGCATAGTCCCTAAGATAAGATTTTCTTTGATGCCTACTTTTTAATAGTTATCTTCATAATTATCAAAAGAGATGATGGCACAGTAATCACTGGATATAATTTTATCTTTCCCTCACCTTCGCAGCAGTGGCCATTGCTCCACTCCCAGATCAACTGACAATCTTATGTCTCATATTTGTAGACATGTATAGGTGAATGGTCACTCAATGACAATTGATAGTTTCGAAGGAGGAAGCCACATATATTTCAGCAAAAGAGAACTCCAAAAGAGTTGGAGTAGCTCAATGATGCTTTCTTTTTTTAATTAACCCTTTTTTAGAGCAAAAAGGAAAACCTGGTTGATAATAAAATAATAAATACTAATGTCTAAGGAAGCTCAAACTTTTCTCAATGGTTGAATAATAATACTTAATATTTATTGAATGTTTGCTATGTGAAGAGCACTCTTCAAAATATTTTATGTGTAATTGCTCATTTAATCCTCATAATTACCTGCAGGCAATGTTCCTATAAAATGTAATTTACATATCAGAAAATGAAACCATAGAACTACTGAAATTTTGCTACAGTGCTACAAATATTAAGTGATAGATCCAAATTTAAACTCAGGCAGTCTGACTCTAGGGTCCATGCTTTTAATCATCACAACATACTGTCTCTATTACTGTGTCGAAAGAAGTAAACCTGCCTGTTCTAACTCATGCACTAAATGAAAATTGAAGTTAGTTTTAAACTGATATCCTTATATCAAATCTGGCACGTTGAGATTTTGGAAAATAATGATATTATTTACTCCAATCTTCTTCCTAAGTTTCACCATCTCTGACACATTTCCATCTCTTAGAAGGAATTGTTTATTGAAGAGTGCTCTAGCCCAGTGATGCAGAATTTCCAATCTCTGGCCCTCGCTCTTTGATTGCCGAGCTATGCAACCCTGGACTGGCTAAATGGCCTGAAATAATCAAGTTCTTTTCAATATAATTGAGAGATAGTGAATTATTAACATATTTGAAAAGGCTATGAGAATTAAATTAGATATGAAAGTCCATTGAAAATTACAAGATGAAAATATGTTAATGCCAGATATTCACATTTACCCAGAATTCAATTAATTTACCTAGAAACAGAAGAAAGGTAGAAAATAAACTTTGAGTAATAATGCAGAATCCCCAATTTCTATGGTATTTATATTTCATTCTCTGTGTCTCTAAATGTATGCAAAGTTTTAGTAAAGACATTTCGTTTTATTGAAAACCTGGAACAAATTGAGGAAAGAGCAGGAGGGTAAGACTCTTGTAATGTTGTTAGATCAGGTTCTGAGATGGAGGATATGGATAGAAAATGGAAATACATGTCAAATCTGAAGGTATTTAAAAGCTGAGCTTGTACAGGACATGGAATCATTTAAGAGTTTAAGCAAGAAGGAAACATAATACAAAATCTATTTTATATATATAACTCTTGCAGTGGTTTATGGATAGATTTTTTAGCATGTTTGAAAGTAGAGTGAGGATTGACTGGAGGGAAGGAGGCCAATTATGAGGTTCAACTGAGGAAAAAGAGGGATGAAATTAAGTAACGGAATGGCAGTGATGAAAAAGAGTAAACCTTGGATATCAGCCACATTTCCATATAGAATAAAATAGGTGACTGCATTGACTCACAACTGTTATATTTCCAACATCAGAACAGTGAAATAACAAGATGGCGATGATATTGAGGCTGTAAGAAAAAAGTCATTTAACAATTATAATTTGATGAGTAAGGTACTACATTATCCTATCATAGATGGTGAAAGTGAAACTCAGTGATTAATTAGCCTGCCCAAGGTTTCACAACTACTGAGTGACAGAGTTATGATTCAGTCACTTACATAACTAAATCAGAATCGTTCTTCTTTCTATTTTATTAGTGGATTTCAAAAAACTCTAAGGACTTCCTTTGTTCCTCAGAGGCAAAGCCACATTTCAAGATAAGAAATTCAGAACTTCTGCTCCTCTGTCTATACAAGGCTTCACTTGGAAGAGCAATGGTTTTATTTGTTTTGGAAATAGACGAAAACAACACAAATGGGAAAAAAGGCCATTTATTAAGACTTTGCTCTGTAGTAGTATGGTTGACCACCATCACTTGACATTGGTGGAAGATGAGAGAGTTGAAGAAAGTAAGAGTGAAACCCAGGCCTAGAATTCAGCAACTGGTTTGATGGTGGTACCATTTGATGTGAAAACAATAGCTTTAAGGCACAGACATAGCAAATTATCAAATTAACAAAATAAAAGTGAAACCTACGCATTATATTACTCTAACTCTGGATATGTCTAGGTGCTATCAGGATGCCCAAGTGGGTTTAGAATTACTGTTCTATTTATTTCGATCATTTTATTTTTATTTTTTGTTAATATTGAGATGATTATTAACATTGCCATGATTACTCTGCCACAATTTCAAAGTCTAGGAGTGCCACAGAGAATGGAGGTGGAGAACTGCACGGCAAAGACTGAGTTCTTTCTCTTGGGATTTAGTGACCATCCAGAACTTCAGAGTGTTCTTTTTGCTGTGTTTTTCTTCATCTACTCTGTTACCCTCATGTGGAACCTTGGGATGATTTTATTAATCACAATCAGTTCCTACTTGCACGTCCCTATGTACTTTTTCCTCTGCATATTGTCCTTCATAGATGCATGTTCCTCCTCCGTCATTGCTCCCAAATTACTTGTGGACTTGCTTTCTGATAAGAAGACCATTTCTTACAATGGCTGTGCCGCACAGTTTTATTTTTGCTGCTCTTTCATTGACATGGAGTCTTTCCTCTTGGCTGCCATGGCTTATGACCACTACATAACAATCTGCAACCCCCTGCTTTATACTGTTATTATGTCCAAGAGGATTTGCTGCCAGCTTGCAATTGGAGCATTTTTAGGGGGCACCATGAGCTCAATTATTCACACCACTAACACCTTCCATCTGTCTTTCTGCTCCAAAGAAATTAACCATTTCTTTTGTGATATCTCCCCACTCTTATCTCTGTCCTGCACTGACACTTACATACATGACATTGTTCTGGTGGTCTTTGCTAGTTTGGTGGAGACCATCTGCCTTCTAATGGTTCTTCTCTCTTATGTCTGCATCATAGCAGCTATTCTTAAAACAGGTTCTGCTGAGGGAAGAAGAAAGGGGTTCTCCACTTGTGCTTCCCACCTGACTGTGGTCACTATTTACCATGGTACCCTGATCTTCATTCATTTATTTGCGGCCTAGCACTGGTCATTCACTGGAAATGGACAAAGTGACCTCTGTGTTCTATATATTGATTATACCTATGCTGAACCCCCTAATTTACAGTCTAAGGAACAAAGATGTCAAAAATGCCTTTAGGAAATTGATTAGCCAACAGTTGCTTTCTTAAAGTATGAAACGAAGCTTGACAACTTTACAACCTTTCTGTTCCTTGGCCTTTGGTTCTAACTGATGAAAAAAACAAGTTTAATGTGAATGCTCCCCAATTCTGTGGGTAATGAGGTCTCAACCACAGATTAGGGTCAGAATCTAATGTTTGGACCAGGCCTGCTCACATCATCTGTATTATGTTTAATTCTTCATCATTTTAAAGTTGAAATTTTTATAACACACCTTCATTGTTGGTAGAAGTGTAAATTATTGTTGTCTATAGAGATTAACTTCTAACATTTTCTATGAGGATAATTTTTCTAACACATGAAAATTAAATATCTGTGCGCCATTTAAACTAGAGATTCTCTTCTAGGAATTTAATCTATAAAAATTCACTACTTTCAAAAGTATTTGTTACATCACAGTTTGTAGCAGCAAATTATTTCAAACAATCTAAATGTTTATTAATAGGGAACTGATTAAAAAATAAAGTTGATTTTTTAAATATTTATTCCATAAGTAGATTTACCGTGCACATAATGTTCTATATTTCAGATTCTTACTCCTTCTCTCTCCCTAGCCTAAATTTTACCACAATTACTCCCAATATTGACTAGACCATTGATATATCACAACTGCCTTTTTGTGAAAGGAAATAAATACAATTCACTGAGACTCATTTTCCATTAATTGTTTCCATGTGAACACATGCACACTGTACCTTAGCTGTTCAAACTCTACTCACTCTAAAAACCCTTCCTTAAATATCAACTCCTATGTGATTTTTTCCTGACAGCTGATTCAATTATAGACAACATCTCAAATTATAAACCTCACTAGAATCTCTTGTGCTTCTTTTAAGACTCTCAGCATTTTCTGTCTAATTATGCAGTTAGTTGTGTCTGTTCTATTCCTTTACTATGCTTGCTATTTAACTATTATTCTTGATTTGATTCCTTGCCTCTTTATCATACTATCTTCCCCAGTGTAGATACTGAGTAAATTTTTATGAAATAAACATGAGTATGTTTACTATGGTTTGTGTATAATTTAGATTATATGCCAGTAATAGACAGGAACTATATTTTTCTCTTTTAGTATTTTTGGATCATCTCCAAAGGGGTACTATATATATACATGAGTATTACAAGATATCTTCAAGTATAGTGACTTTTTCAAAAACAATTTTCAGGGGCCAGCCTCATTGCATAGTAGTTAAGTTTGGCATGCTGTGCTTCCGTGGCCTGAGTTCATGGATTTGGATGCCGGGCACAAACCTACACCACTCATCAGCCAAGCTGTGTTGGCGACCCACACACAAAATAGAGGAAGATTGGCACAGATGTTAGCCTAGGGCCTTCCTCAAACAAAAAGAGGAAGATTGGCAATGGATGTTAGCCCAGAGTGAATCTTCCTCAACAACAACAACAAAAAACAATTTGCAAATATCAACTATATAAAAGTATAGCTCTTAGGATATTTTCTCAAGAATATATGCAGTCTGAAATCTCTTTATTTAGGCAAACAACTAAAATTTCAGAGGGAGGCTATCCTCTGAGAGGCAGAGATGGGAACTGAAACCAACAAATGGTGAAATGATACTTTGGTCAGCTTCTAGGACATGACCCATAGAGAAGGTATGGTTGGAAAGTCTAAAGTTAAAGTCCTAACACAAAAAAGTGAGTTTGAGTAGTGAGAAAAAGAATGAACTAGAGATTAAAACCCTCTGGCAATAATAAGATATGCTGGGTTCTAACTCTAGGCCACAGTTCCATTTACCACAGTGGAACCAACTTGACCAGAAGAGTTTTGTCCATCCAGATCAGTGGTGAACTAAGGCTCTGGTGAGTGTGAGTTTTCAATAGGGAAGAACAGAATGGCAGCTTGAGGGTGATGAGAACCAAATACTTCTTCCTAAGTACTGAGCAGAAAATATTCTCTGAAGTGCACGGGATCATCACAATAGGAGGACGTTTGTTCCTTTGCAGCTAAGTGTACCATTTCAGCCATGGCCCTTGAGATAGGACCATACAGAATAACATAAAATGAATAACTCTGGGGTTGACTTTATAAGCTCATTTCATGGCAATGTGGGGTCCTAACCTTAGATCAGAACAGCATCTGGTCTGAAAGTTGGAATGGTGTGGCCAACATGGGTAACTGTGAAGAAACATGCTCAATTGTAACCAAGAGTGAAGGCATGGTCAGGAAAAAGAAATCCTAAAGTAAGTTGGCTGAGAGCTCCAAACATGACTAGAGGCTAGGATCTGCACCTGGACTCTGACAGATCAGGTGAGCAGGCTCTAAAGTGGACAAAGATGGATCCTGGAGACTTCAGTTCATGACATGATGCCATGAATGATTCCTTCTTTTCTTTTAGCATCAGAGATTTTGTCCCTGATAGGGAATTAGTTGGCTATGGTCCCAGAGCTAACAGGTAAATGATATTATATAGATTTGAACTCAGGACTGTCTCACTTCAAAGTCTGGCTCCTACTGTAGACTCTTTCCCATCTTTATCATTTTCCTAAAATGAATAAAAAACAAAAACAAAACACTCTGCTTTCCTAACCATCTGTAAAGGCTATTAAGTCAAAGTTTTCAAGGGAAAAGGTAAAGGAAAAGGAGAATATATTTTCCTTACACATTTATGTGAAAGATGGCCAATGAGGTTAATTTTACATAAAATATGCTTAATTTTTATAGATATGAATATATTTAATGTATTTTTAATAAAGTACATTGAGTTGGAAAGAGGTTTGGACAGTGAATGATAGGTCCTGGTGTGTGACATATTCTATGAAAAACAAATAAATCATTTAAGGTTATAAAAGAAAATGTTTATGAGAAAACGAAATATTTTTGTCTAAAACTGTTCAATTTGTAATATAAGACAAATTACTTGCTAAAACTTGCATGTTCTAACATGTGTTTTTATTCCTATTATGTTTTGACTGCATAACACTCAGCACATTTTATACTCTAAAGAGATATATAAATTAGGGAAGATGACCTGAATGAAAAACCTGTATAACCCATTGATCTTTCCTCCCAGGAACCGGAAAGAGTGTTCCCATGTTCCTTTCATGACGACAACCTAAAATAAGGTGAATACTCTTGAGAAGCTAAAATTGTGTTATGTTTTTCACAACTGGATTAATTACCACTTGATTACAGCGTGAACAACATATTCAATTAACTTAATGAAGATTTTGGAATAGATTGCAGGATTACCAAGCATCCAACCACTCAGCAACGACCACTATTAAAATTTTGTTTGCAATATGATTTCAGTTTATTTCACAGATACACAGAAAGCCAATATAAATGATTACAAATGGAACTCTAAAAAAATACTTTTCATTCTTTTTCCTGGGAACATATATTTATGTCAATAACTCTTCCTTAACAACTTAAATATAATCAATTGGGCACTTTAAGTTTTCTTTTTTTATTTTAACTAGTATAATGCTATGAACACATAGGAGAAATGGACTCCTCTTCTCCAGTTCCCTTTGAGAAAGAAGGTCCAGATACATTACCACTAACTTCCATTCAAGCAGTTTCTGTAAAGTTGTCAATGGCACCAAATCTGTTCTCCTGAGTGAGGACAAGAAGGGAAATCCACAGGCTGAAGTGAAGACTGTGGGGTGCAATACAAATCCAGAGCTGCTGATCCTGGGGATGTCTGTTGATGTAATTGAGGAAGAATGTTGCAGAGTACTCTGAGAAGATTTTTAAATTGAAGAATCTCTGTCCCAGATTCTTATTTCAGCCAAGGGCAAAAGATAACAAGTGCAGACGGATATAATCTAAAATGAACGTACTTGAATAAAATTAAAGAAAGTAGTTCTTTTCTTGGTAAATTTTAAAAAGTTCATTTTTCCATCAGTTTTTCAGGCTACTCCCATTCATTCATTCAATAAATATTTTTAAATGGCATCTTAGAGCTGAGCATCGTAAATAGCAAAGCAGAAAAATGGTTAACAAGACAGCCAAGGGCCATGCCGTTATGGAACTTTTAGTCGAGGGAAGGAGATTTCTTTTTTATTCTTATTTATTCATTTACTAATTATAGATTTCTGAGTGTTATGATGATACACTTACAGAGCGACACTAGTACATCGGAAGGAGGCACCCAAACCTAATTTAACCCACTAACGTTCCCTTCTGTCTCAACAAGTTTATTAAACTCATTGTTTAAAGACAAATTGGAATGTTGATGAGGGTAAGTTGACTAGAAATGGGGACATAGTTTCTACGCCCATTTTATATCACAGAGGCATACCCATGAACAAAGAAGAGAGGTATAAAACTATGCTTTTTGCAAAATCAAAGTGAACCTATTAGTACTCATCCTTGGTTTGGAGAGAAGAGTAAGATAAGTCATGACTTCTTTCTACATTCAATTTAAGCACAAAGGTAAGTAACAGGAAATATCCAGAAGATTGTACTGGTGAGACTACAGAAATCCATGTCAAAGTCCTTGGACTTTAGGTCTCAAAACCTTTAAATAAATACTTTTATGTGAACACCTGAAATCGCCCAGAACATAATTTAGTGTTAATTACTTTTTCAGAGCACCATTCACATCCTTATTCCTTAAGCTATAGATCAGTGGGTTTAACAGAGACAAAAACTGTGTAGAAAACGGAGGCCATTTTGTCTGTGCCCATGGAGTAACTTGAGCTAGGTCTCAAATACATCAACAGAAGTGTGCCATAAAATATAGCCACAGTGGCTAAGCGGGAGGTGTGTGTAGTGAAGGCTTTCCTTGGCTGAGTTGATTCTAAGATGGTAGTTATGATGTAGCTGTAGAATTATGCTCTACCTATTTGTGAATTTTCCTATTTTCTTCTTCTATGTGTTTTCTAGTTTCCTATCATTGTGTGCTTGGTATGATTTTAAACTTCTGTGGCATTTCTGAATGGAAGCTCTGTTGGCTATGAGAGCTGGGATTTTTGGGGGCATGTTCCTCAAGTAGCAGCCACAAAAGCTGAGGTGCAGATGCACGTACAAGCTCCTTCCAGGGATATACTTGCGACTTGGAGGGGGCAAGAGTGAGAAAGTGGCAGAGGTGTCCACATGTTTTTCTGGGCTCCAGGGAGGATCTCAGTCAGCCACAAGACGCATGCTAAATTAGCAGCCTGTCCCTCAGGCAGCAGCTTTTAATGTATGCATATAGAATCCATTCAGGGAAAGACTTAGAGATAGGCTTTTCTGCCCTCTATCTGTGCTCTGAACTCTGGTGTGATAGCTGCAACTATTTATGGCTTCTCTTAATAACTACTTTTTTATTTGCTACACTCTTGTGGGCCTTGTGGAAACAAGCCCCATTGGCTCTCAGGGCTAGAGGATTTGGAGATCTGCCCCTCTGTTGAGAGTCTTAGATGTTGGGACTCTAGTTGTGGGGTCCAAACCCTTTACTTCTGAGGGAGAAACTGAGAGTCAGAGGTTTCCTTCCAATTGTATGCCCCTGTGCTGCAGGTTGGATTTATTACAACAATTTATCTTAGTTTCGCCTAGCCAATTCAGTATGGATATTTTTTCATTCTTCTGATGTGTAGGAGTCACTTGCTAGTTTCTCGATTTCCTTCAGAGGAAATTGTACCATGTGTAGCTGTTCATTTGGTGTGTCCACAGGGAAAGGGCAGTTCAGGAGCTTCCTATTTCACCATCATTAAAGACTTCCCTTTAATCCCCCAAATGCTTTATTTGGACAATAATATTTTCCATCAGTCACTGGGGACATGTGAGAAGGATGTGATGTAGAGAGACTAAGAAGGGGGAGAGGATGATGAAAATTGAAGTAGACAGGCTAGAAAACATCAAAAGCTTTGGATGTGGTATTCCCTATTTATGTAGAACATCAGGATAAAAGAGTCATTATAGGATATCTGCCCAAGCATCTATTTCAGTCATGTATCTCCTAAAAATAGTCCCTATAATGTATTATTCAACCTAACAAATTCAGGGAGAGGAAGCCCACACTTAATTCAGTCAATTCTAAGTTTGGAATTTCAGTTTTGAGCTTAAAATTCTCTTGTCTTTAATTCAAACCCTCTCATTCTGATAAAACTGTTAATATGCAGATAAAATCAGTCTTCAGATTCTACAATATATATTTGCCATAAGGAAGGGAGGTAAGTTAATTAGATGACATATTTACATCCTCTAAATTAGCGGCCATCAACGGAAATCCCATTTTTCTTAGACAATAAATTTCAAACAATGTTTTCTACCATGCTGCTACTCATAAGTAACAATTCCAGAAGAGTATGTATTAATTGAGGAAATATAGTTCAGCTGAAAATCCTTAAAGCCTTTTGTCAAAAAAAAAAAAAAAGAAAGAAAGAAACAGTGTCCATAGGATGTTTTCCATCATAAAACTATGTGATAGGTCACAATGTCCCTTAGAAAATCAGAGAATCTTTTTGGGCTTTACTTCCATTTTGAAATGTTTTCCCACAAAGGCATTTTACAATGGCAGCTAAAAAAATCCAAGACATTCAGTGGCCGTTGATTTCTATAGTTGTAATGGATAATAAAGACTGACCTTGAGTCTTCCAAGGTCTGTCAAATATATGACCATATCCGTGTTGTCTCAACATGCGGATTCAGTGCTTTAACCATCAGAAGCCATAACAGAGACAGATGAAATAGATAAATATCAAAAACACACATAGACAAATGCTCTTTACTTCAAGTGTAATTAACATATATGTCTTTACAGATCTATTACTTTAGTATCCACAATCACTTTATGTACTTTCCTAAAAGTTATAAAATATATATATATATATATTCAAGCTGCATACCACAACTTAGTTAATTTTATGTTACTGACAACTAATAAAAGCAGTCAAAAATGTTATGCACAGTTTTACTTTATTGGATACATGTTTGTTTTGCCTTTTGATGTCCCAAACACTATGCAGGAGCTTTAGATAACAGGGATGGAATCCTCAGTCCTTGAGCAAAGATTGTTCACAATTTCATATTAGAGGCATTAATCTAATAAACAGGGTGATATTAAAAGAATGCTTAAAGGAAATAGTTGTCTGTGAACTGAAAAAAGGCATTTAACTAGAGCTGAGAAAGGTGAGGAATGGAAGAGAAGCTTCCTGGAGGAAGTGATGGAGGAGCTGATAGTAAATAATTACAGCACAAGTGCTGGCCCCATGGCCGAGTGGTTAAGTCCGCACACTCTGCTTCGGTGGCCCAGAGTTCAGATCCTGGGCACGGACATGGCACTGTTCAG
The DNA here is from genome assembly GCF_041296235.1 of Equus asinus. Lineage (NCBI taxonomy): Eukaryota > Metazoa > Chordata > Mammalia > Perissodactyla > Equidae > Equus > Equus asinus. The sequence continues at coordinate 18,613,791 of NC_091806.1, forward strand.
TAGGCCATGTTGAGGCAGTGTCCCACATGCCACAACTAGAAGGAACCATAACTAAAATACACAACTATGTACTGAGGGGATATGGGGAGAAAATAAAAGCAGGGGGAAAAAAAGAAGATTGGCAACAGATTTTAGTTCAGGTGCCAATCTTTACAAAAATAAAATAAATAAAATAATTACAGCACAATGATGTAATTTACCAAGGCACTTTACATGGCTCTTTATAACCTATCCTTGGGATTCTTTAATGCTAAAATGTTACCAAACTGGCCACCTCAAGACTTCTGTAACTGTCAGACCCTCTTCCTAGAATCCTTTCTGTTCCCCAAACTGCACTTTTTTTTTTTTTGAGATCTAAGACTATTCAAATATTCATCTCCATCCAGGGAAGCTTTTCTTCTACTGACTAGATTTTGATATTTTTTCTAGATTTTTAACCTCCAGTTTTTTACTTTATGAAAGTTTTGAGCCTTAATATGAATTATTTGAGTCTTTAGTTAATTAAAGTTTATTTATTTTTCTAGACTATAGGATTCATTTGTATAGAAACTACTGGATTCATCATGAACTCCAAAGCATCTAGATGCGCAAAGAGAACATAGTGATATTTAATACATAAATACAGATACTCATTTATTTAAATGTGAGAAAATTATGTCTCTCTTGCATCATATTATATAATTTTATGAAAACAACAATCATTAAATGCATGTGAGTGTGTGTGTGTACACATAATATACGTACTTAAAACAATCTTTTATTTTTCAATTTTTCTAGGGCCTCTTTCACATCCTTGTTCCGTAGGCTATAAATCAGAGGATTTAACATGGGAATCACAAGGGTGTAAAACAATGAGGTTATTTTGTCTTGATCTAAGGAGTATAAAGAACTCGGTCTAAAATATGTAAAGAGCATAGTTCCCTGGAAAATTGCTACAGCAGTTAAGTGGGAGGAGCAGGTGGAGAAAGCTTTGAACCTCCCTTCAGCTGAGTGGATCTTCAAGACTGATATGATAATATAACAATAAGAGACAAGAACCCCTGAAATGGTGCTCAGTTCAATGAAGCCAAAAACAGTGAATAATACCAACAAATTGACTTGTGTATCAGTGCAGGAAAGGAGGAAAAGTGGTGGTAAATCACAGAAGAAATGATTAATCTCATTTGACCCACAGAAACATAAGCGGAAAGTTAATGTGGTGTGTATCAAAGCATCTGCCATTCCCACGAGATAAACCCCGGCCATGAGCAGAGAGCACACTCTATTGGACATGTTGACTGCATAGAGCAATGGGTTTCTAATGGCCTTGTATCTATCAAAGGCCATCACGGCCAATAATAGACACTCAGAATCTACAAAGGTACACGAGATGAAGAATTGCAGAGCACAGCCAAGGAAGGGGATTGATTTGTTCTTGGCAAATATGTCCACCAACATCTTGGGACCAATTGCTGTGGAATAGCAGAGGTCACAGAATGAGAGGTGGCTGAGGAAAAAGTACATCGGTGTGTGCAGTTGGGAATCCATTCTAATTAAAATGATCATTCCAAGATTTCCCAAAAGATTAATGAGATAAACAACTAGAAACATAGTAAACAGGATCACTTTCATCCCAGCGTTATTGGAAATTCCCAAGAAAATGAATCCATTCAAGGAGGAGCAATTTTCGCCAACCATTCCTCTTTGTTCTTACCTAAATTTATGAAGAAATAATCCAAAAAATGATAGATACATTTTAACTTTTCTGGACATCCACATATATCTGAAAGGCAGAATACAGTTTCTTTCTATAATTGTTTTCTAATACTCAAAAAATTATCCAGTCATGTACCCAGTCTTTAAAGAAGGATTGCTATATATTTGATAATGGTAAAAAATAAATAGAGACAGATATTGGAAAATTTTTATCTGAGTTACATATCATTCATGATCTATGTGATTTTGTATAAGATTTATTTCTCCAGGCTTTAACTTTCTTATCTATGGCAGTAGATTTAGATGAATTAATATCACAATTCTGCATTCAATATAATATGGAAGAGACAACAATGTTAGTGGGACCAGGTTATGAGATGTAGGACTGAGCATTTTCTAAGCCTGAAAATAGTCAAATGGAAGCAAAAAATGATTACCATTGTTATGTTCCTCAAAAAATATGATTGGCTTAAAAGACTTGATGTTAATTCTAGAAACAATGAATACCATTACCTAATAATAATGAAATGATTACTTTACTGTTCCTGCTCTGTTACCTTTAGTTTTTGGTGAGACATGAAATAAGCATTAAACCTCTCCTCTAGAAATCTGTTATTACTCTGTCGCAATACTCATTCCCTGTTTGTGGGAGTTGTCTGGTGCCAAGAGATGACCCTCTTGACCAAAGAAAAGTGCTAAAAAGAAGTGAGAATGATAGAATGTAACACATGCATTTGCATCTCTTTGGTTTTTCTATAGATGCTTAAATTTTAAAAATGTAAACAGGATGAGGGACAATAAACGTTCCTGAGACATATAGGCTTCTCTTCTTTATGGATGTGTATATTTATGTGTATGTCATGTGTTTGCATGTATATATGTCTTTGTTGATATATGAGAATAGGAATGTTGCTGATTTATTTTTTCTTAGAGTTAAGTAAATATAGCATGTGGTTCACATGGAGGTGAGTATGCATGTTGCTATTTGTAAGGTGCTATCTAAATTATTTCTGAAATAAAAAAACTTAAATTCATGTACATACTTCCCCAGTGATAAACAGTTCTCCTGTGACCCTGGATTAAAATAAAATCATTAAAATGTTATTTTGTGGGTCCTAATAATTTCAGTCAGTTCAGTTCTGAGAAAAAATATAATTTTTTGATGATAGGCTGCTCAGTTTATTAAACTGTGTAAGCAGATGTAAAGTCAATCATTTACAAATTTCTCTTTTTTCAAAAATATCCCCACTATTTCTTAAATTTGGAGACTCAGGAACCTACCTGAGAGGAGCAGTGCTTTCTGTACTCGCTACATGTAGCTGAAAAGTAGGCAGATGGCATTTTATTTTACCAGGTAGCATTTGGGACTTAAATCTCTGAAGCTTCCACCCTCAGGCTTCAGTGTATGCTAACATGGGATTAATTATATTCCTTGTTCTGTATTTTCCCCTGTGAGTACAGCAACAACTTTAGCACAAACGAAGCTTATTTCTTCACTATTGTCAACACGTTCATCTGACAGTAATAGAAGTGAAAATTACTTTTTTGTTGAGCTTGACATTGACACTGAATCTATACTCTCTGTCTCCAGTCAAAGCAGCAATTCAATAAAATACAAAATGATCCTCTACTTAGTAATTTCCATCGCCTTTCTATTTTTCATTTTGTTTCTCTCATTTTTGAAGCATTATCTTTCACCGCCTCATTTAGGAATATTGCTATTCTTTGATGCTACTATTTTTATTGAGACATAATTTTATATACTATAAAATTTACCCTTTCTATGTATGCACTCCTTTAGTTTTTGTATTTTCACAAAATTGTGCAGCCATCACCACTATCTAATTCCAAAACATTTTTCCTCATCTTAGTAAGTAACTCATACTCATTACCATGCAACTCCCCTTCTTGCCTCCCCACTACTCCTGGCAACCACCAATCTGCTTCCTGACTATAGGAGATTGTCTATACTGGGTAACTCATATCTTGGCATTATATATTATATGGGGTGTTTTATTCTCATTAGTGGTCTTCTTTTACTTAGCATAGTGTTTTTAAGGTTCATCCATGTTTTAGCAGTTTCTGAATTTCTTTTTATATGGCTGAATTATATTTCAATTTTTGAATGTGGCACATTATCTATTCATCAGTTAATGGCCATTTAGGTCTTCTCTACTTTTTAGTTGGTATTAATAATGATGATTAAACATTCCTGTCAATGGAAACTATAAAGGTCACTTTCTTCAACAAGCATTGTCTCATTCCAATCCCCAAAATGCATCTCATCCATCCACACTTTGTTGATTTTATGACTCTATCACATTCTCTACATTTAGTAGACTATTTTTTTAATTATGTTTATTTTATTCATATAAAAATCTCTATTACATTTAAGAGTTTATAAATCCATTCAATTTTTAATTTTATATTCCCCAAAGTCCCTAGAACAAGGATTTGCAAAGGTAATTGTACCCTAAATATTTAATGTTAAATATTTTAAGTTTCTTGAAGTGGAGGCTGGAGTATGAATAGCAATACACTAGCTTTGGGAATTTTTATCTGCTAATATAGTTCCTATGTGTAGGGATGATTCAGTCAAAAATTTTTCCATGGATAATCATTTTTCTGGGATACATTTAGTTTGCTACTATCCATACTAGTTCTTTAAGTAATTGAGAATAGCAGTAAGTTTGAATTTCATATCCTCCCCAAATACTTCCCAAGAGATGACAATGGAATTCTCCATACTTCTTAAACCTTGATTATCCATCTTGGAATCTGTTGTGACTGGGCTACTTCCCAAGGTCCCAGAGCTAACTCTGCTTTCACAAACACAATAACGATTGAAACGCCTGTCACTCTTCCTTCTATGTGGTTGCTGTTCCAGTGCTGCTTCATTCAGTGGCTTTGTAAGTATGTGCAAAACAAAGAATAAAAAGGTTGCACATTTTCTCATGTATTTACTTAAAGTGTTAAAAACTCTTAATAAAAGAATCTGGAAGGGGAAACCTCAAAGTTCTGCAATGGACTATGATAGTTTGGGCAATTAAAGACGACTGCACACATCATTACACCGTTTTCCTTAGAGGCATAGTTCCTATATATCCTCCTGTTGAACTTGTGCTTTCCTTCAACCACTTTGACTAACAGAAGTAAGCAGAAATGCTATATGTCTCTGTTGAGAGCTTCCACATAGGAAGTCCAACTATCCTTCTGGATAAACCATATGACCGACTCTGAGCCTACATGGAAGGGTACCAGCTGAGTCGATCTTTCTAGGCATTCTCATCCTGGTGCCAGTTATGAAAGACCTTATAGCCTGTCTCAACTTTCAGTTGAATACTTCATTGTGACCTCAGTCAACATAAGGAAGATAGAATAATTGACCAATGATCACTGTTTTAAGCCATGCAATGTTCATACAGTAAAACGCAACCAGAATAGTATAGAGAGAATACAACCAGAGAGAAACTTTATTTCAGAAAGCATTTATTTTTACCATCATGTAGTTTTTCATGCACACACACAGATATATATATTCTACAAAAAAAGGAAGCTTGTTTCTAGACTCAATTCTTTAACTATCTTTTTGTCTTTGATTCATCAGAATACCATCCAAATTTTTTATTTCTAAGTTTCCTTAGCAGAACTAATGAGTCTAGAAAGTTCAAACTAAAATTTCCAGTACTAAATGGCTATGAAGAAATCCCAAAAGCAACGAATGAAAGCCTAACACATTCTGAGATGAGTACCTAAAATCAACCCTAAATTGCATTAATAGTGAGAATAGGTGTGGTTTGCAAGAATATCTGGATTCTATTAACAATTTTGGAAATGGGCAATAGGAAAAATGTACTGACCTTACACCTGCGGTATACACTCACTTTTACAATGATGGCTGATTCACAAATATTAAAGTTATCACTATTCATCATATAGTTTCCTCTCTGTTTAGTGAGTCAAAACAAGAATTTCTATAAATAAGAATGTATGATGCACTTAAGTTTCCTTAACAATTATTTTATTAACTCCTTACAAGAAATGAGTGATACTGCAATAGCAGTTCAGATACGTGTTATATTCAATGGTAAACCAGTAACATGAGGAACGTTGGCGATAGAGAAGTGTCCCCAGAACACTGATGTGTATATAGTATGGCAATTTTATCATGTGGCCTAAAAAGAAAAAATAATGTCAGTAAGCCACATTGTTTGCCCTCCAGGAACACGATGCAGTATGTGTATGTATGTATGCAGTCTTTGTAAGTGTGTGTGTGTTTCTATATGCATGGACACACATATTGAATTGAGGTGAAAGGAGATTGGTTGCATTAGATTTGGTATCCTGTTTCTGTAGCAACTGTTACAGTATTCGTTCAATTTTGCTTAATAATTGGTAGGGATAATATTTATAGTCAATTTTATAGCATGTACACACACACGTGCACAAACATACACAAACACACACACACCTATGGAACATTTTCTATATAGTGCTCCATGTATGTGTGCATGCTTGTGCAAACTAAAAATAAACTTTTTGCTAAAATATGGCAGAAAAAAACAGTAAGAAGATATATTAAGATTTCCTACGCAAATCAGACAGGTGCATCCTGAATTCAAATCAAGCATCATTTATGGACATAATTTAACACCTAGCAATTGCTTTTAAAGTTTGTAAATATTCATAAGACATAATATCATCATCAAACTCCTATTCTGAGTTCAGATCTTTTTTATGAAATGTGTTACATACCTCCAGAGAAAAGTCTACTTGAATGGAAAATGACTAATACTGTATTATATTTATTACTACTGAACACTTGAACATTACTAACATTTGTGTGGAAAAAAAAATGAGGTGGAGATGGCTGAATTGCCCAATTCCGGGGAGTAAACAGAAAATAAAAAAATGTAGTGGCTCCTGAAATTGTGCAACATGGCAACTCTCCAGGATACCCTCCATATTGGTCACATTCTGAGTGAATCAAGACAGACTACTTCAAAGAATAGATTGCCATGCTTCACATTATGTTCCCAATATTAAGATACCAAATGTACTCCTGTGAGAGATATTTTATTAAGAGCTCAAACAATATAACTAATTGCTAATAATTATATACCATTTAAACTTAAGATACTGATGCATTTGTGTATTCAAGATGCTTGCTATCACTGTTTAGTTCTCTGGTACACATTTTGAGGATGTAGAATTTTCCTTGGTCTTTTCAAATTAGTTTTACCCTCAGTTGCTTTCATGTCTTCAGGAATGTGAAAATCCCTCAGATTACATTTTGTTCAAACAGGATGTAACTGTAGCTTCTTATACAGGGCTGCTTTTCCAGACCCTGTAGACTAACTTCCCTTCAATCTACCCCCTCCCAATGATGTAAACTTGAGTCTGTGGAGCTACAATATTATTATAAACTGCATAACTTAATTTAACTCTCAAATGGATCTGTTTCACTAAGAATAGAATTCTTAAATAATTGAAAAAAGACAATCTGTAGGAGAAATTTTATACATCAGATACAAGCAAGTGAGAAAAATTCACATGTAAGGGTTTTCAGATGACACTAAAGCAATGCTATGTAGGCATATGACTACCTAGAAGATCACATTCTTCAGAAAATAGTTGTCTGTCCCTGAAACATTAAGCATTATGACACAGATTTTATTTCCTGATAGTGGCCCCAAAACACAGTTTCCCTGCCGCTGGAGGAAAGATTAGAAATGCCTGTGGGTGGATAAAAACATTGTTGTTCTGCAAGCAAGACAGCACTTTGAGTCAGATGAAGATTAATTATATACTGAGCTATTCAAGGAAATTAGGCACTATATTAATTTTACAAATATATTATGAACACATTGTGTACAAGGAACTGATAAATTAAAAAAAATATATATCTTATCATTGCCTACAATCTGATAGTGAATAGACTTTGTTTTGTGGAAATTTGTTTATAGTGTAATATGCATATGGAAAACTTTCACTGAAGAAAGTATACTGCAACTAAATTTTCAGAGCTGAAAAGATCCCCCCACCCAACCAGGCCAAAAACACATTAGTAGCATCTTAGAAATCATCCCCACACCCATCACAAATTGATGTACAGCATGATAGGTTAGTTTTCATGTTTTTGAGGTATATAGTAGTACAATCATACAGTTTTATGCTTTTTTTGTCTTGCTCGTTTTACTCAACTCGTTTACTATGTTTGTGAGATTTTTCCATGTTGTTACATGTGGAAATAGTTAACTCATCCTCATTGCTGTGTAGTTTCCAATGTACAAACTTACCAAAGGTATTTATCTAATTTGGAACAGGAGTCAGCAAACTATGGTTCATAAAGTTTTATTGGCATTCAGACGCATCATTTTATTTATATATGGTTGAGGTTTTTTTGTGTGTCTGTGTGATACAAGAAAAATCCTGAGTGATTATGACAAAGAGTTTATGGCCTGCACACTCTAAAATATTTATGACTTAAAACTTTTAGGAGAAATTTGTCAATTCTTCATCTATTGTGTTGGTAAAAATTTGAGTTGCTTTCAGTTTTGTGTTATTGTCAATAAGGCAATGGTGAATATAACTGTACACGTCTTTGGGTGGACAGATTAACTCATTTCCCTTGGGTATAAATCTAGGAAAAGAATTTTGACATCAAGCACATTTATATGTCTAGATTTAGTAGATACTTTTGTACAGTTTTACAAAGTAAAGTGCTAATCCTCATTTTCTATTCTAAATGTGTAAGAGCAACAGTTACTCCACATCCTCACCAATATGCGATATTTCCATTCTCATTTTAACCAACCTGTAGTTGAGTCATAATACTACATTTAGGTATTTATTTTTGTTTCCTTGAATACAAATAAAGTTGGATATTTGCTTCTATGAAATGTCTATGAGTTTCTGAATTTGAATAACACGCCACTGAAAAGGGTCATTTTTAAGTGTTTGATCTTCTGAAATTCATACTATCTGGCTGGCTTTATTGTCACCACTATTTGAGGTTGAAACAGCCAAGAGATGCAGTACAATTCTTTGGTGTTAAAAAGAAGAGACATCTATTTTTCTTTTTCAAAACCTTTCCAGTACTGGGATGGGTTTACACAGTAGTAGATTCATATTTCATTGAGACAAATTGCATCAGATGGAAAGGATCTTAGAGCTAATCTAGATGAATTCCCTATTTTACATAAGGGTAACATGGGTATAGAAAAAAAGAGTGACATGTTAAATACCATAGTGATTTAGAGTTGCATTATTACCTGGTTCATAGTGTGTTTCTGGAAAGAGAGATGTCCAGGGAGGTTAAAAATTACCACCTCTGACTTTAAAACTGGACCACTTACTTATTGGGTTATTGAACATTCTTACTGCTCTATTTCTAAAAAATATAGTTACATACCCTATCCCCATAATGTATCTGTCTGTTCTCTGTATTAGACTTATACCCAATCCTACTTTTGATATGTCATACTTACATTTAAAGATTCAATGGCCAGGATGAAAGAAGGAGTCAAGATATAAAACTTGACTATAATATTAACCAACTACACACAGTCATTGATAACATTGTATTTGGACAAAGATATTTGCCATCAGTCATTGGTGGATGTGTGAGAAGGATGTGATGTGGAAAAACTAACAATGGAAGGGGATGATGATCATTGCATTTTGCAGGGAACACTCATTCATTTATTCAATAAATGAATAAATTTATTTTGAATGTCATCCTGTAGTTGAGTATCGTAAACTGCAAAGTAGAAATATTGGAGGACAAGACAGACAAGGGACTTACATTTATGGAACTTTGAGGGAGGGCAGGACTTTTTAATTTATTCTTAGTTATTAATTTATTACTTATAAACTTCTAAGTGCTACAATAGAACATTTATAGGGTGATAATAGAACAAAGGAAAGACACAAATAAATGTAATGTAACCCACTCACACTTACTCAGACTAAGCAACTTTATTAAACCATTGGTTTAAAAAAATATTGGAACCTTGGAAACTTAGAAGAGAAAGTTGAGTTGACATGAGGGGAGGGATTGCTCTGCCCATATTTCCCTGGATAACAACCATGAACACAGAAGGGAATTATAAACAGACCTTCTTTGCAAAACAGGAAAATTATTCTATTACAACTCTTCCTTAGCTTGGAGACAAGGATAAGATCAATACTGAAGGCTCTCTACACTCAATGTAGGCACAATGATAACCAATAACAAATATCTAGAAGGTGTATTGGTGAGACTACAGGAAGCTATGTCAAAGTACCTGAACTTTAGCTCTCAGAATCTTTACATAAATATTTTTTGGTGAAAAAGCAATTTTACCCAGAAGATAATTTAGTGATGATTGATTTTTTTCAGGGCACTTTTCACATCATTATTCCTTAAGCTGTAGATGAGTAGGTTTGATATAGGAATGGCAAGTTTATACAAAACAGAGGCCATTTTGTCTGTGTCCATGGAGTAAGATAACCTGAATCACAAATACATGAACCAGCGTGTAACATGAAATATAGGCACAGTGGTTACGTGGGAGGTGCATGTAGAGAAGCATTTTCATCTTCCTTCCGCTGAGTTCATTCTAAGGATGGTAGTTATGATGTAGCTGTGGGAGAGGAGGACAGTGATGATGCTGTATCCCAGAACACAACTACCAAAAGTGAACACCACAATCTCATTGACAGTTATGGCTGAAGTAGACAGAGCTAGTGAGGGTAGGATGTCCCAGAAAAAGTGATTGATGATATTAGAATTACAAAATGGCAAATGAAATGTGCAACACGTGGATTACTGAATCAACCAAACCTTCCATATACACGATGGCCACTAGCTGGGTACCGACTCTCCTGGACATGGCTATTGTATAAAGAAGAGGATGGCAAATGGCTACATAAAGGTCATATTCCATGATGGCCAATATGAGACATCCCGCATTTGCAAAGGCCCCTCAAAAATACATCTGAATGGCATGTAAATTATATGGAATCATTTTTTGCTCAGATAAGAAATCAGCCAGCATTTGGGGAGTGAAAGTAGAGGAGTAGCCAACATCACAGAATGACAGATTGCTCAGGAAATAATACATGCGCATGTGGAGTCTGGCACCCTTCTGGAGCACAGTATCATCCCTAGATTGGCAATCACAATTATGTCACAAGCCAGCAGAAATAGAACAAAGAGCCCCTGCTGCACATCCTGTCTGTCAGAAAGTCCTAGGAATAGGAAGTCAGTAAACACAGTGCAGTTCTCAACAGCCATCACTCAGGTCTGGAAATCCCTGGTTAAGAAAGAAATGGAAGTGGAGGGTAATATCATAATATTATCTTAACGGTTAAACTGCCATTCCTTTCTATTTTTCAGCAATTAGAAAAAAAGAGATTGCTAAATCCGTTGTTGGTAAACTTATCTCCCTGAAATGTACAATTGCATATAAATTGATAAAACAATAATAATAATACTGCTTCCATTTGTATAGCACTGTAAAGAGTTTGTAGGACACTTTCATCCAAATTAAACACGTTATTTCTACACCAACCTATGTAATATTTATGATAATTTTTGCTATTTCTATCTTACAGATTAAGAACTTGAAGTCCTGGGGCTGGCCCTGTGGCCTAGTGGTTAAGTTCACGCGCTCTGCTTCTGCGGCCCAGGGTTTCGCTGGTTCAAATCCTGGGCGTGGACATGGCACCATTTGTCAGGCCATGTTGAGGCGGTGTCCCACATGCCACAACTAGACGGACCCACAACCAAAAATAAATACATAACTATGTACTGGGGGCTTTGGGAGAAAAATAAAATCTTAAAAAAAAAAATGAACTTGAAGTCCTCAGAATCACGGCAATAGTTCTTACAATTACTTGGTCTAGACAATCTACATATGACGACATGATGGTTTTTGTTTTCAAATTTCTAGAAATGTTGTTGTATCCTGTAATAGAAAAGCATAGTTAAGTGACAGATGCAGGTAATGAGATATTTCTTTGTTTTTCCTACAAAATTGTGCAGCAGCAGAGCTATGGCAGGTTCCTCCATATAACACACTCCCACTTCCCCGTTAGGCCCTCAGGTCCTATCCCGCCTACTGAGTCGTATCCCGTCATTAACAAGGGATAGAGATCATCTGTGGTCCAGGACCCCCTGGAGCAGGGAGGGTGGTGTCTGCTAGAGAAGAGCGTGGATGAGTCTCCATGAGTGATGCACTAGAGTGCGCAGCCAGGAAACGCCAGGGGTAATCAGGCTCCCTCTGACAGCTGCTGTGGCTCAGGGGAGATTATGAAGAATTTTTGGGAGCTAATTGTAGAGATGCAAGTAGCACAAATGACAGAGAGGCAAGAAAGGGAGTTTGGTTACTGTGTGAGTCCCGCTGCCCTAATTGACCAGAATTTGCATGATCTATTCACCAGCAGGTCAGATGTGTAAGACACATGATAAAAGTGTTTCTGTGACCACTGTCCCATGATCTCAGAGAGAGTCTGAACTGTCCCCCATCCCAAGCCTAAAAATTGTAACAATGTTTTATTCCTTTCTTTGATCCCTGTTTCTCTTGAATATCTCTGAAATCTGTCTCCTTTGGTTTAAATGAGTTGGTTGTCCTTGGGAGGCTAATTGAATTCTATGCCCCACTGTTATATTTTATCCAAACCAATTATGTTATATATAATGTCATTTGTGACCTCCTCTGTTCTGTGAGAATATAAGGAAGGTGGATTTGAAGGGAGATGAAGGAGAGAAAAAGGACATCTGAATATTGATCTAGTGATCAATGTGCAGGTTTCTAAAAACTTGACCTGAACTCGCTAAAATATCTGTCCCTATAGACACATCTTTAAACAAATATTTTCCTTAAAAATAAAAAGATTTTATAGCAATAAAAGTGGAGGTAAGAAATACAAAACGATAAAAAATTTCCAATCACCTTCACAATCCATGATCGCAAATTATTGTAAGCCCTGCAATCTATGTACATAAGTTTTAAAAATAAATAGATCAATAGAAGTAGTTTAAATAAATGTTTGTGTTATATTTCATACCTTCCTTTGGTTTTATAACATGCTTTCAGTTGAAATAGGATAAAAGGACTAAAGAAATTTAAAACATGAATCAAAGAAACCACAAAAAATATTAGTGCCTGGCCCCGAACTACTGACTTCTTTGTTGCGCACAGGTCTATCTACAGCAGGGTTCAGTGTTGTCTCCCGACTGACCTGGCTTACATAACTCTCTCTGTGTCTGGTCTCTTGGTGTTGAACACTTGTTGTCTGAGGAATAAGTGACAGATGTAATAATGTGATTTATCATCTGATATTTTTTACAAGCAGTGTGACTCAGAAAAACACAGACCTTTTATAAAAAATTCCTTTCATTAATATCTTTCTGCCCAATATTGTACTTATTCACCCGTGGTAAATGAACCCAGTCAAAGAACATCCTTATTTCCAGTTCACCAATTCCTATATGTGCGTTTGGTTTCATTTCCGTAATTTATAAAATAAATAGATGCCCACTCACACTCACACACTTACACAGATAAACATATACAAACATTCTCCCCTTAAACACATTTACAAATAATTTTTGTAAAAACAGGAGAAACTACTGATAATCACATTGCCTAGGGATAATTGTTTAGTTTTTAAACAAAAAAGATGTCAGAGTACATATACTTTATAAATATAAAACAGTATCATGATTAGAGGTAAAGTCCCTTTCTATTAATGTATTCTAATTGATTCAATCTATAACTTGCTAAGGGCCACTTAGCTTATATACCATTCTTTGTATCATATAAACCCTGATGTTAGTAAAATTTTACATACATAATTTACCACAGCCAGAGTCTTCTTTAAAATAAATTCTAAGAAATAGCCTTTAAGAGCAAAGAGATTTGACTTAAATAAAAGCAATTTGGCATTATCATAGTCAGAGTTTATATTATCTAATTATTACCACATATTATCATATATTTCATATATTATCACATACGTCCTGACTTTTGTCTAATAAACCCATAATATCATACAGATATTGAAAACTAGTGGTGATAAGTAAGCTTCTACAGTCCCATAGACACTGTTTCATTGAATCCATACAAATTACTCACAATAGATTCCTGAATATAGTGCAATGAAACAAATTTGTCTGAAAAGATAATTCTCTCAAATACCCTTACGGAATGTTGTGGTGAGTTCGTGTTAAAGTGACATTTACAAATTCACAAAACTAATGACACATAGACTCCTATATTTGTGAGAGACCATTCAAGTCCCACTTCTAAACCAAGGCAGGAGCTCAACAGTGATTGAGGGCAGATGGGAGCAAATATGAAGAGTTGCTACATTAGGAGGTAATCTGTTTTATTTATATTGGCTGGGCACGTGAACGTTTTAAGTTGGTGTGAAGTGAAAGTGTTGTACCATTCCAGGGATAAAATAGCTAATAAAGAAATTGGTGTCCCTTGACATTGTGTGACCTGGCAGCTTAGGGGGATAGTCTCTGCATTGCCCATTTATTGAGTAATATTTTATGGTGTGTGTGAGTCATTGCTGCACAAGCATAGGTTACTATGTGTACTTTAAATGCCTACCATTGACTGATGTTCTGAAAAAATATACAATAATCATGCACATTAGATGTACCTCTTGAGTCTTACTGCAGTTAATTGTCACAAATATGTAAACGAAAATTTATGCAAACAAAAAAAAGTAAGACATGGAAGGGATGTAGCAGATTATGTATCCTAATATGTCAGGTAGTTTTGCATTCGTTCTGAAACATCACCTGGAGTAAAAGGAAACATAGATTTGCAGTTACTTTTGTCTACTTGTTTATCTTGTTTGTTGTTACAGAGTTTCCCCTGCTTTTGATAAAGCTAAAATATTAGGCAAATTTCGTTTAAGTTAATATGTTTTCAATTTTTGGTAAAGTAGTTTAGTGATAATTTTTAATGTCTTTCATCATGTATTGTTATTCTTTGTGTGATGATCCCACTGCTAAAACACCAAATGTGCTCCTGTAGGAGATATTGTTGGTGCAAATCTGAAACCTCCTAAGTAATTGCTAGTAATTTTCCACTTGGTAAACTCAAGAAAATGATAAATTTGTGATGCCTAAGAGCTTTACTACGATTCTCTGCTTCTCTGGTGCACATTTGGAGGAGGAGGAATCTTCCTTGGTCACCTTCTTTTGATTCTTTTCCACACTCATTTTCCCTGAAGTGCTTCCCTTTCTCCAGGGATGCCAATTTCCTCAGGCTACACTCTTTAGGCAGGATCCAAACTTAATCTTCACCAACATGGCTTCCCCTCCAGACAATGTAGTCTTACTCCCACTCCCCATTAAAGCTGGTGCACAGGTAACAATATTTTGCTGAAAACTGGATAATCTAAATTATTTCCCAAAGCGTTGTGTTTTAACAGAATGGCTTTCTTTAACTAAGGGGAGAAAATACTTACGGTAGAGTTAAGACATCAGAGACAACAAGTGAGAAAAAAACCTGTGTGCACGTGGCTTTCCTGGTATCACTGGTGCACCTAACCATAATAGAACAGTGGCTGGCCTGGTGGTGCAGAGGTTAAGTGCGCACATTCTGCTTCTCCGCAGCCTGGGGTTCCCTGGTTTGGATCCTGGGTGAGGACATGGCACCGCTTGGCAAAAGCCAGGCCGTGGTAGGCATCCCATGTAGAAAGTAGAGGAAGATGAGCACAGATGTTAGCTCAGGGTCAGTCTTCCTCAGCAAAAAGAGGAGGATTGGAAGCAGTTAGCTCAGGGTTAATCTTCCTCAAAAAATAAAAAAATAGAAATAAACATAATACTACACAAGCAACTGTGTACTTATAAACTCCTTCTTCCAGAAGTTGATTGTCTGGCCCTGAGGCATGGGCCATATCAAATAAATTCAGAGCATGATAACGCTACCAAGAAAAACCAAGTTCACTAATCTCCTTCTTACAGATGTCAAAATTGACTTTAGTGAAGCTGTTTAAAAATGGAGTCAGAGCTGCCTTTCCAGAGACTTCATTGCTGTCTTCAACCTTGGACTCAGCCAAACCTTTGGACTGGGCCAAAACAGCAATTGTTTGAGAAGTCAGGAGGAGAACGAACATCCTGATCACAAAGATTGATGATTTTGGACTTTCTGAAGATAAAATCAGTAGTCAATCAATGTTTAGGCAATACTAGCTTCTTCCCCAAATTCCAATTAAAACTGAGTAATACAGCGTCCCTTTTTTGTCTCTAAAAGCCGCTAACTTTTATTTCCTAGTGGGACACTATGTGAGTTTCCATCTGAATCTGTGCTCCCTGAACTGCAATTCTTTCATTGCAAATAAACGCTTTGCCTCTTAAACTGATTTCCATTTTGAAAGTTGACCAGGAAATGAGGAAAGCAGGGCTGGTGGATTTGTAACAACATCTCTTTTCTATAAGCAAGGTAGCGCTTTTTAGTAACATAAAGAATAATCATTTAATAAAATATTCTATAAAGTTGTATGTGTCATTAATTTTAAAAGAATATCTTGAAAACATAGCATATAAAAGAAGCTGATAGAAATTTAAAAAGTAGTAATGAAATCCTGCAATTGTTTACAATCTGAAAGTGAATAGTATCTGTTTTTAAAAAGCCTTTTTAAAGTCATATATATATATATAACAAAAAAGTAGGTGAAATTTTTTTTTAAAGGTTTTACTTTTTCCTTTTCTCCCCAAAGCCCCCGGTACATAGTTGTATATTCTTCATTGTGGGTCCTTCTAGTTGTGGTATGTGGGATGCTGCCTCAGCATGGCTTGAGGAGCAGTGCCATGTACGCGCTCAGGATTCGAACCACTGGGCCGCCTGCAGCGGAGCATGCGAACTTAACCACTTGGCCATGGGGCCAGTCCCCCAAAACAGGTGCATTTTTGAAAATTAAAATATCTCTGCATCCTATCTCTGACCAAAAGACAGAAGTCAATGAGCATTGCAGAGACTGTCTGTGGACCCCAACAAGAATTAATATCCAATATAGTAAGTGGTTCTGTATATTCTTTAAAAACTATATAGAAGCTAAATGATCCTTGTTCCTGATACCAATTCAGCCTGGCACATATGAATTTTGTCTAAGATGAACATACTAGAATTAAACAAAAGGAATTCTCTCTTTTTTTTTTTTGTAAATTTACAAAGGCACCTATTTGCATCAATTTTCCAAGGGACACACATTCATTTATTCAATAAATGCTTTTGAATGAAATCCTGGAGTCAAGCATTTGTAAATAGCAAAGTAGAAATATTGGTGAACAGGACAGCAAAGAGGTTTGAATTTACAAAACTTTGAGCTAGGGCAGGATTTTTTAAATTTCTTCTTATTTATTTATTAACTACTTCTAAGTGTTATAATGGAATATTTGTAGGGTGATACTAGTGCCTAGGAGAGACACAAACAAATCTATTCTAATGCAGTAACACTACCTTCTGGATGATCATCTTAATTAAACTCATTTAAAAACAAATTGAAACCTTCGCAGGGTGAGTTGAATTAACGTGGGAGAAGGGGTTACTCTGATATGATATCTCACTGGATCATATTCATGAACAGAGAAGAGAGATATAAAGAGACACTTGTTGAAAAATAGCAAAATAAAATGATTACTACTCTTCCTTGGCTTGGAGAAAAAAATAAGTTCAGAAATGGCTCCTCTCTACACTCAATTTAAGCATAAAGATAAGTAGTGGAAAATATCTACAAGGTGCTTCCGTGAGACTAAAAGAATCTATATCAAAGTACCTGAAATTTAGCTCTCAGAATCCTGAAAGAAACACTTTTGAGTGAAAACATGTTTTCACTCAGAACATAACTTAGTGTCAATTGCTTTTTTCAGGGAATCTTTCACATCCTTATTCTTTAAGCTATAGATCACTGGATTCAACACAGGGATGACAACAACTATGTAGAAAACAGAGGCCATTTTGTCCAGGTCCACGGCGTAACTGGAGCTGCATCAAAACTACATGAATAGGACTGTGCCATAAAATATAGCCACAACAGTTAGTGGGAGGCACATGTAGGGATGGCTTGGAGCCTCCCCTCACTGAGTTCATTCTGAAGATGGTAATTATGATGTAGCTGTAGGAGAGAAAGAGTGTAATGATGTTGCACCCAAGAACATGGCTACTATAAATAAACATCACTATCTCATTGATGATTGTATCTGAGTTTGGACAATGTTAGCAAGAGTGAGAAGTCACAGAAAAAGTGATTGGTACTAGAAATGCAGAAGAACAACTGAATTGTGTAAAAGGTGAAGATTGCCAAATATAGCAAACTTCAAATGTACACAATGGCAACTCACTAGGTACAGACTCTCCTGGGCATGACAGTTGTATACAGAAGTGGATTGGAAATAGCTGAATAATGGTCAGACTCCATGACAGCCAACAAGAGACATCCCACATTTGCAAAGGCCCTAAAAAATACATCTGAATGACATATAAACTATACAGAATTCTCTTTTGCTCAGAAAAGAAATCAGCCAGCATCTTGACAGAAACAATGATGGAGTACCAGGCATCACAGAAGGATTGCTCAGGAAATAACACATGGATGTGTGGAGCATGGCATCCATCTTGATCAGCGGGATCATCCCTAGATTGGCAATCACAGTTATGCCATAAACCAGCAGAAATAGCACAAAGAGCCCCTGCTGCACATCCTGTCTGTCAGAAAGTCCTAGCAAAATGAGGTCGGTAGACACGGTGCAGTTCCCAACAGCCGTCACTTAGATCGGGAAATCCCTGGTTGTGAAAGAAAGAAATGGAAGTGGAGGGTAACATCATCTTACTATCTTAATAGTTAAACTGCTGGTCTTTTCTATTTTTCAGTAAGATAGTGCTAGTATTGCATGAGGTAAACTGACTCCCTGGAAATCTATCCAGAAATCTACAAGTGATAATGATAATAATACCACTTACATTTGCATAGTACTCTATAGTGTTTGTAGCACACTTTCATCCAATTTAAACGAATGATATTTCCATACCAACCCATGTAGTATTTATGATCATTTTTACTACGACTAACTTACATTGAGAAATTGATGTTCTCAGAGTTAAGGCAACAGTTTTTAAGTTAATTGGTCCACATAACTCACATCTTCTGACATAACTGGGTTTCTTTCCAATATTGCAGAAAGGTTGTAATACCCTATAATAGAGAAGCGTAGTTAAGTAACAGGTGCAAGTAATGAATATATTCCTTTGTTTTTTTCTCATCATCCACAGTTGTTGAGCAGGCAGAGATACGGCAGATTCCTGGACATAACATGCCTCCCACTTCTTCATTAAGCCACTCAGGTCCTATCCAGTTTCAATTAACATGGGACAGAGATACTCTGTGATCCAGGACTCACTGGAGCAGGGAGAGTGTTTTTTGCTGGAGAAGAGAGTTGAAGGGTCTTCATGAAGAACACACTAGTGTGCACAGGCAGGAATAGGCCAGAGCTAACCAGGCTCCCTCTGACAGCTGCTGTCGTTTGGGGGAAATTATGGAGGATGTTCGGGACCTAATTGTAGGGATTCTTGTAGCACAGGCAGCAGAGAGGGAAGAAAAGGAGTATGACTACTGTGTGAGTCCCTCTGCTCTAATTGAATAGAATCCCCATGATCTATTCACCAGCAGATCAGACGTGTAAGTCACATGATAAAAGTCCTCATGCGTCCACAGTCCCGTGGCACCAGAGTCATGTCTGAGCGGTTTCTCCATCACAATCCTTAGATTTGTAATGTTGTCTTAGTGTTTATTTTGATGCCTATTTCTCTTGAATGTCTCTGAAATCTGCCTCCCTTTGGTTTAAATGAGTTGGTTGTCCTTGGAAAGCCAATTGGATCCTATGTCCCACTGTTATATTTTACCCAGGCCAATTATTTTATATATAATGTCATCCATGACCTCCTCTGTTCTGTGTAAATATAAGGAAAGTTGACTTGAAGGTAGATGAAGGACAGAAAAAGACCATCTGAATAATGATCTTGTGATCACTGTGCAGGTCCCCAAACCCTTCATCTGGACTCATCTAAATATCTGTCTCTGTAGACACATTTTTAAAAATATCCTTTCCTTAAAAATGAGAATATCTTTAAAAAATGTTAAAGTATAGGTAAGAGATTAAAAACAAATATCTGACCATTTCCACAATCCTTACTTGCATTTTGCCTGTCATTTATGTCTTTAAAATAAATATATTGATAAATTAATTAAAATAGAGTTTGTATAATATTTCATACCCTCCTTTGCCTTTATAACATGCTTTCAGTCAAAAAAGGATAAAAGTACTAAAAATATATATAAATTATAAATCAGAAACACAGCAATAAATGTTGTACCTCACTCAGATCTGCTGACTTCTTTGTTGCATGCAGTTCTGTCTGCAGGAGGGTTCAGCATTGTCTCCTGGCTGACCTCGATTATATATCTCTGTGTCTGGTCCCTGCATGATAAACAGTCAATCTCTGAGGAACAAGGGACAGATAAAATAATATTGCTTATCATCTGTTATTTATTATAGGCTGGGTAATAGAGAAAGAAATCAGGACATTGTTTAAAAATCTTACTTTTGTCCCTATCTACTTTATTGCTCAATGTTATACTTATTTAAAAACAGTAAAAGGACTATAGTAAATAAGAATCCTTTACTTGCAGCTCACCAATCCTTATACAGGTATTTCATGTTAATTCCAAAATGTTGGAAACAAATGCAAACCCATTCATGTTCACACACTTACACAGACACACATACACACACACTCTTCCATTAAACACATTCACAAAATAAAGATTTTTGTAAATATAGCAAAAAAATGACCATAATAACACTGCCTAGAAACAACTATATTTTGTTGTCTGTTAGGGAGTTTTTAATTTTTTTAAAAAAAATTGTCAGAAGAATATACTTTATATACATAAATGAACTTTATGAATGGAGGCAATGCCTTCCTTTCTATTGAAGTACATCAATTTATTCAGTCTATCTTCTGTCAATGGCCACTTGCTTTATATACAATCTTCATATCATAAAAACTCTGATACGAGTAAAACTATACTTATGTACTTTATCATAGACAGGTCTTTCTTTAAAATAAATTTTAAGAAATGGCTGATAAGGCCAGAGATTTGACTTAAATAGAATTAGGCCTTTTTATCATAGTCAGATATTTTATACTGTTTCATTATCACCACATATTATCATGTATGTTATATTATCACATATGTTCTCAGTTGTCTCTAACAAACTCATTACATGATACAGAAATTAAAACCGAGAGATGATAGGTCAACTTCTAGGGTCTATTAGATATTAAATTTTGTTGAATCCGTAGAAATTGTTTATAGCAGATTCCTGAAAACAATCAATGAAACAAATTTCTCTTAAAAGATAACCCCTTTAAATAGTGGAATAGAATGGTGTAGTGTGTTTATGTTAAAGTGACACTTGAAAATTTCCAAAATGAATGATCCGTAGATGCCAAGATTTCTGAAAGAACTTAGAGACTGTTCAAGTCCCACTTCTAAACCAAGGTAGGATCTCAATAGTATTGAGGGCAGAAGGGTTGTCACATTGGGAAGTAATCTGTTTTATGAATGACAGCTATGCACTGGAACATAATTAATATTGGTATGAAGAGAAAATGAGTAGGAGGGTGGTCACATTGCACAATTTCAGGAAGCAAATAGAAAATAAAGAAATTGGTGTCCTTTGATGTTGTGCAATCTGACCGCTTTGGGGGATAATATCTGTGTTGTTCATTCATTGAGTAAAATGTTTTCATGTCTGTGAATCATTGCTGCACGTTCACAAGCATAGGCTGCTGTGTATTCTTTAAATGTCTACAGTTGATTAATTATCAAAAAATATACAATAATTACATACATTATCTTTACATCTTGAGTCTTAATGAAGCTAATTATTTGCTACAAACCCCTAGATGAAAAATTTTTGTAAATAAACAACAAAAAAAGTAAAATGTGCAAGATGTACCAGTTTATGCATTCCGATACTTCAGGTAGTTTCATAGTCTGAAAAATCACCTTGATTAAACAGAAACATAGGTTTTACAGTTATTTTTGTTTACCTGTTTGTCTTTGTTGTGATGCAGTTTCTCCTTGTTTTCTATAAAGCTAGAATACTCTTCAGGCAAATTCATTTAAATTAGTATCTAAACTTTTAGCAAAGTGATTTTTCTGACACTTTTTAATGCCTTTTCATAATGTACTGCTATTCTTTGTATGATGATCCTGAGAGTAAAATATCAAATGGTCTCCTGTGGGAGATATTGTTGATGCAAATCTCAAAGCACATAAGTAATTGCTAGTAATTTTCCATCAAGTAAACGTAAGAAAATGATGTACTTGTGGTACCTAAGAGCTTCACTAACATTCTGTATTTCTCTGGTGCATATTTGAATGAAGCAGAGTGGTCCTTGGCCACCTTCTTCTGATTGCTTTTCATAATCATTTTCCTTCAGGTCTTCCCTGTCTCCAAGGATGCATATTTCTTCAGTCTAGATTTTGTTTAGACAGGACGTAGAGTTTATCTTCATAAATATGGCTTCCCCTCCAGACCATGAATTATAACACACACCCCATTAAATCTGGAGCATGATTAGCAATATCTTGCTGAAAATTTCATAATCTAAATTACTTCCCAAAGCGTTTGTGTGTTAATAGAGAATGGCTTTCTTTAATTGGGTGAAGGGACTTAAGAGACAATTTAAGACATCGAAACAAACAAGTAAGAAAAAAATATGTATCTACAGATTTTATGGTATCTTTGATGCCCCTAAACATAATAGTATATAGGCAACTGACTACTTATAAACTCCTTCTTCCTGAAAATTGTTGTCCAGCCCTGAGGCATGCCATTATCATATAAGTTCATGAATGATAATGCTACAAAGGAAAACCAGGTTCACTAAGTCTCCCCATTTCAGGAAACAAGATAAGTGGTGCCTGTGGATTATTAACATCTTTGTCCTATAAGCAAGTCAGCATTTTTTAGTAATATAAAGGATAATAATTTAAAGAAATACTCTATGAAAGTTGTATGCTTTATTAATTTTACAAGAATATCTTAAAAATGTATTGTATACAAGAAACTACTAAAGATTGAAAATTAATAATAAAATCCTGCAGCTGCCTATAATCTCAGATAAATAGTCTTTATGTTTGGAAAAAAACTTTTTAAATTTTATATATATACAATTTTTTTAAAGCAAGTGAATTTTTGAAAATTAAAACATTCTGCATCCAAACCCTGACCAAAAAACAGAACACAATGAGCATTGCAGTGACTATCTGTGGGCCTTAACACAAACTGGTGTCCAATATGACAGATGACCTGTATGTTTTAAAAAACAATATAGAAGTGGGGCTGCCCCACAGCCAAGTGGTGCTCCACTTAGGCGGCCCAGGGCTTCGCCTGTTGGGATCCTGGGTGCAGACATGGCATTGTTCATCAAGCCATGCTGAGGGAGCATCCCATGTAGCACAACCAGAGGGACCTACACCTAGAATATACAACTACGTACTGGGGGGCTTTAGGGAGAAGAAGAAAAATAAATAAAAAAGAAGAAGATAGGCAACAGATGTTAGCTCAGGTGCAAATCTTAAAGTAAAAAAAATGCAAATGGATACTCACACGTTAGACGTATTTTTTTTCCAAAAAAACCTATATAGTAGTGAAATCATTCAGTTTTTGTCCTTTTTTTTTTTTTCTTTTCAGTTTTTGTCCTTTTGATGGATAACTTGCAAGCAACGGATATATCGGAGTATACGTGGAAGCCATTTGGTTTAAAACTAATTTGGCCTGACCTTGTTTTTTCCACAAAGTGCTGACATGGCCTGCTGAGCATGCATTGTATATCTGCTTTAAATGTCTACAATGTCCCAAAGCAAAGAATGATGCCCTTAAAGAAAGGGATGTAGCTTCCCCCCAAATTGGCATGAGTCTGAGGATAAGCATCTCTTCCCATAAGCTAAAGATTAATTAATGAATTTCTTTAACTCACCTTGTGATCACTGACCTGCTGTGCTTGCAAAGCCTGTTGTGACGGTAGTAAAAGAGATATTTTTGAATATGTGATTTATGTTCTCTGTTCTAAGGTGGTATATAACCAGTCTGTATAAACTTCTTCTTCCTTAGTGGAAAAAATAAGTTCTCCTGGGCTATAGTCGTCAAATTGGCTCATAGTAAACTCACCCCAATTTTGATTTATAGATTGATTATGAATTATATTCATCAACACTTTTATGTCTGGACTCTTTTTTTTTTTAAAGATTTTATTTTTCCTCTTTCTCCCCAAAGGCCCCTGGTACATAGTTGTATATATTTTTAGTTGTGGATCCTTCTAGTTTTGGTGTGTGGGATGCCGCCTCAGCATGGCTTGATGAGCGGTGCCATGTCCACACCCAGGATCCGAACCGCAGAATCCTAGGCTGCTGCAGTGGAGTGCACAAACTTAATCCCTCAGCCATGGAGCCGGCCCAAATGTCTGGATGTTTTTACTTGTTATTATGCATAAGAAATTCCTCCATGCTGTTGCATGTGGTGATAATTCATTCATTCTCTTTGCTGAGTAGTGTCCCCATTAACAAAGATACAATAATTTGCCAAATTCCAAATAATGATACATTTTTGTACAAGCTTTGGTGTACATACTCACTCATTTTTATTTGATATAAAACTAGAAATGAAATTTTAGGGCCAGCTATAATAGATACTGCCATACAATTTTACAAAGTTAAGTGTCATCAGTGTGTGAGAGCTGAATTTGTTCCACATTCACACAAGTACTTGACATTAATATTGTGAATCTTTTTCATTTTAGCTACTCTTTAGGTAAGTCATGGTACAGCATTGAGATTTTAATTTTTATTTACCTGAATGGTAATAACTGTATAAAGATTTCTCTGAAGTGTCTGTTAATGTCTTAATGCAGAAAGGGAGGCAAGTTAGAAGAGTTGTCTTAAAAGCATTTCATGTTCCACAGCTCACACCTATACCTGATATCACTATTGTGATTCAGATCAAATCAGTCTAGAGATACAATGCAATTCTTTTGCATGAAGATGAAGTCACTCTTAGTTTTGTTTGTTTGTTTGTTTTTAAATATCTCCAATAGTGGGGCTAGGTTTACAGAGCAGGAGAATCATAGATGTAGGGACAGATATTGGCAATGGGAAAGGACCTTAGAGATACTGTAGTGTGAGGCCCTCCTTTACAGAAGGGGGCTGAGGTCTAGCAAGGAAGAGTGATATGTGAAACACCACAGTTTTTAGAGTTGTGTAGGACACCTGGTTCATAGCGTATTTCTAGAGAGGATTTTCCAAAGAGGTTAAAAGTTATTGCCTCTGGCTTTAACATGCAGCATCCTATATACAAAGTCACTGAGCTTACTACTGCTACATTCTAACAAATGTAGTCATACAGCCTACCACCAGTATGCATCTATCTGTCCACAGTGTTACATGATGTTGTATTTGGATGTAGGACCCTAGTGTATCATCACTATGTCATTATTATCTTTAGAGACAGATTTCAGCGCCAAGTCTAAAGGAAAGGAGTCCAGATATAGAAACATGTGTATTATATCAACCCACTTCATACATTTATTGGCAATCTATTTGGACAATAACAGTTTCCTTCAGTCCCTGGTGGAAGTGTGAGAACACTGTGATGTAATAATGCAGAGAGTGGACAAAAATGGTGAGAATTGAAGTAGATGATCTAGAATAGACCAAAGGTTTTGACATTCTATTTTCCCTATTTCTGTAGAATCCCAACATGGAACAGTTTGTTCAGGCCATTGGCTCCAAGTTCCTGTTTAGCCATGAATAAGGGGGAGTAGAATACATGACCACAAAATATGCCACTTTGGAGTGTGGATTATTTCAAGTTGAAAACAAGCAAGACCCAATACACTAAGGAGTGTTGTTTACCTTTCCTGTACTGCCTAGAAGAATTTAGATAGAGGATCTGAACCAGGAGAGAGGTAATACCAAAGATAACTTTTGATCAGAAAGATTTCTCTGCATGGCATGGCAAACATTCGTGTACAAAACACTTGCTCTTCTCATCTACCTGTGAATTGTCTTCCCCTCTTTGAACCCCAAGTCCCCTACCACCTTCTCCTCAGCTCAGGATGGCATATAAATCTCAATTGCTTGACTGTCTTTGGGTTTTGTGTCTTTGGGGATTCCATAGGTATGAGATTTGTTTTTCTCCAGTTAACCTATCTTATGTCAATTTAATTATTACATCAGCCAAAGAACCTAGAAGGGAAAAAGGGGAGAGTTTTCTGCCACTCCATGAATCTACTATGCAATATTCCAGTAAATGACTTTTCAAACTCTAATTGCATAAATTCAGGAACATAGAGTCAACAATTAATCAAATTGTTTTTTCCTATTTTTAGACATACATTTACTGAGCTTTTGATACCTCATTTACTGGTTTTAAAATTCCCTTCTTGTTCATACTTATTAGATGTGATTAAAGGGGAAAATAAGCAGATCACTTTGATCTTTACATGATATTACTATCAAATATCATATTAATCGGAGATGTCATGGATATAGCTTCTGAATCAGTGGCAATCCACTGAACTTTTGTTTAGACTTTAATATATTTTAAACAATGTTTTCTACCATGTTGCTGCTATTAAGAAAGATTCACAAAAGTGTATCAGTAAATTGAGAAAATATGGCATAGGTAGAAACCCTTACAACAATTTTTATATGATATCATTAACCATAGATTTTTTCAACGACTATGTTTTCCCCTAATTTGTCACTATATCCCACAAATACCACCTTGAATAGCAGAGGAGTCTCTTGGTCTTTACTTCCATTTTGAAGTGCTTTCACACAGGGTATTTATAATTCCCTAAGGGGTGCAATTCTGATGGATAAGTAAGAATGTTATTGAATCTTGTGTGGTCCTCCAGATATGTAGCTATGTTTTCTGCACAAGCTGCTTCCAGTGCTTTGACATCAGAAATCTTAAGGAAAGACAGATGAAGCAGAGCACATCAAGAAGTAAGCATATGAATGCTTTTTACTCCCTGGGTAATTAAAATGTCTATAGATTTATTACTTTAGCATCCACAATCACTTTATGTACTTTCTTAAAAGCTATAATATATATACACAGGATACATATCATATTGCTCACTTAATTCGTTCTGACCGATATCTAATAAACAGTGAAAAATGTTGAGCATGCAGTTTTTATTCTCTATTTGTTTTTCCATTTTGTGTTCCGGATACATTGCAGGTACTGGATTAACAGGGATGATACACTCAGCCTTGAGCAACAATGCTTACAGTCTCATATTGGAGTCAATGGTCTAATCAACAGAATGAGATAAAAACGATGCTTTGAGGTAAATATTATTAATAAACCACAAATAGAACATTTCACCAGGACTAAGAAGGGGGAAAAGGGGAAGGAAAGCTGAGTGGAAGTGACTGAGTTGAGAATTTCAACTCAAGGATGTATTTTATCAGGACCCTCCACTCCGCTCTCTAGCCTTCCCATGTTGGACTTCATATCCTCAAAGAAGGTGTTGTCTGCCCACTTCAAGATCTCTAATTCCCAGCCTCTCTGTCTAGAATCCTTTTTATCTGTGTTCATTGTTTAGATCTGAAACTGAATTTTAAAGGATATTTTCTTTATTGCACACTAGGTTGAGACATTTTGCTTGAACATAGAGTATCTTGCCATTTTACTTCTGGGTCATGTACAGTTTATTATAAATTACTTGTAGGATTCATTAATTAATGTTTTCCATTTCCACTACCTTATGGTATTATTAGTAAAGAAACTACTAGATTCACCATCAAATACAAATCATTTGCACTCATAACAGGTGCATTATAAACTCTAATAGCTCTTATAATAATTAAATTAACACATAAAGCAAACATCAAACACATGAAAAATTGGCACACTAAAATGGAGATTGGAAAGTTTTCCAAAAATAGAGAGCACCTTATTTAAATTGAAGGCATATAATAAATTATAGCATATTTAGGAATCTCCAAAATATTGGTATCAATATGCTTAGTAAAATACTTATTGTATTCATTAAGGTGTTTGAAACAATGTTATAGTATAACTTAAATTATTTGAAAAACACAAGGGTATGTTTGTGGGTCTATATGTATACAAATACGTGTTTATTAATAGTATACACCTATTTACTTACAAACCAAATTTTATATTTTAGTTTTCTTAGGGACTCTTTCACATGCTTGCTCTGTAGGTTATAAATCAGTGTATTTAACATCAGAATCACAAGGATGTAAAACAATTAGGTCATTTTGTTTTGATCCAGGGAGAAAGAAGAGCATAGTTCTCTGGAAAATTACAGCAGCAGTCAAGTCAGAGGTGCAGGTAGAAAAAGCTTTGAACCTCTCCTCAGTAGAGTGGAGCTTCAAGACTGATAGGATAATATACCAATAAGAGACAAGAACACCTGAAATGGTGCTCAGCTCAACGAAGCCGAAAGGTTAAATATCACTAATTCATTGACCTGAGTATCTGAGCAAGAGAGAAATAGGAGAGGAGGGATATAACAGAAGAAATGGTTAATCTCATTTACCCACAAAACATAAGTGGAATGTTAATGTTGTGTATATCAAAGCATCTGTCATTCCCACCAGATACATTCCAGCCATGAATAGGGAGCACAGCTTGCTGGACGTGTTGAGTATATAGCGTAAGTTGTTGCTAATGACCCTGTACCTATCAAATGCCATTATTGCCAGGAGTAGACACTCAGAATCTGCAAAAATACAGAAGATGAAGAATTGCAGAGCAAAGCCAATGACGGGAATTTATTTTCTTGGCAAATAAGTCCACCAGAATCTTGGGGCTCAATTGCTGTGGAATACTAGAGGTCACACAAAAGAGGTGGCTGAGGAAAAAGTACATGGATGTGTGCAGCTGAGAACCCATTATAGTTAAAATGACCACTCCAAGTTTTACTAGGAGATTAATGAGATAAACAACCAGAAACATGGTCAATAGGGTCACTTTCATCCCAAGGTTATTGGTAATTCTCAAAAGAGAGAATTCAGTCAAGGAAGAACAACTTTTTCTGGGCCATTCTTCTTTGTTTTTATTCTAAAATGCGACAAAAATGATCCAGAAAATGATAGATCAAAAAAATTTTTTTATGTAGTACAGATTTGTTTCTGTAAGTTGTCTTTCTTACCATCAGAAAATAGAACGTGTGACTTTTAAAGAGATGTTGTCTTATGAAAAAAACAAAAATATCTGGGATAGAATGTTGATAATTTTTTATTCTGAGTATATATGTATCATTCCTGAAACATGTGATTCATCTTGGCTTCTGTCACCCAATGCCAAGTAGTAGATTTGAATAAAGTGAAAGCTCATTTTAGATCCAAAATAGTATAAAAGAATAAACAAAGTTAGTTAGAAATGGCCAGAAGATACTGGGCAGTACATATTTGACAAAAAGGATCACATTTATTGCGTTACTCAAAAAATAGAATTGATTTTATCACTGACAATGATATTACATATAAGTTACTAAATGAGAATTTTAATGGTATTGTTTCTGGTGTATGGCATCTTTAGTGTTTACTGAAACATGAAAGACATTTTATTGAACTATTCTATCACTCTTCCCTACCTGTTTGCTAGAGCGTTTATAACCCATTTGGATGACTGACCTTTGCCAAAAGACAAATCCCCTGACAAGTCAAAGAGAAGTGATAAAAAGAAGTGGGGGACTGGCACTGTGGCCAAGTGGTTAAGGTTCACACACTCTATGTCAGTGGCCCAGGGTTCACGGGTTTGGATCCCAGGTGCAGACCTACTCCACTCATCAGCCATGCTGTGGCAGGGTCCCACATGCAAAGTAGAGGAAGACTGGCACAGATGTTAGCTCAGGGCAAATCTTCCTCAAAAACAAAAAGTGGAAAAAATAGGCTATACTGCACAAATTTGCATCTCTTTGGATTTTAAGTTGACTTTTGCATTCAAATAATAATGGGAGGAGGGAAAATGAATGACCCTGATAAGTAGGATTCCGTCTTTTCTTTAAGTATGAATTATGATTGTGTGTGTGTATGTTGATATATGAAAATCTGAGTGTGGATGGTGATCTGATTTTTTTTCTGGACTTAAATATTATGGCTTACAGTCCATTTGGACCCGGATTTACATATATTAGTATTCATAATGTGTTATCTCTATTATTTGAAAAAGACAAAAAAATCTTAAACTTACATATACAATATCACTTGCACAGTGATACAAAGTAATGATTTACTTATAGTTCTTGATTAAAATATTAGTAAAAATCTTTAACCTTATTCACCTGATAAATGAGGTCAATAAATTTCATGAAGGTCTAACAAAGAAATATTATTGTTTGGCTATTCAGTTACAGAGTTTAACAAAGTAAGCAGGTATAAAATGATTCATTTCCAAATTCCTTAATACTTAAAATTGCTAATTTTTCAAAATAATAAGGTTTTCCCCTCATATTCTTTAAACGTATCCATTTGAAACCCTACCTGAAGTGAGTAAGACTTTCTGTTCTTATCTCTGGTAAATGAACAATAGGCAGATTGTGTTTTATTTCTGCCTGGTGACTGTTGAGACTTAAATCTCTAAACCCTCTGCCTTCACTCTTCTGTGTTATGAGAATGTAATCAACTAGATTTCTGGTTCTGTGTTTTCTCCTGTGAATGGTGCAACAACTTTAGCAAAGGCTGAACTTTTAAGTCTTCATTTTTACACCAAATTCATCAATGATAAAATTTATCAGAATTTATTATAATGCTGTGAAAGAGGACTTGAGTGGAGCCATATTCAAACAGAGCCTGAGCCAGCATTTCAGAGGAATTGCCTTGTGCATGTTATTTCTTTATCTTCCAAACTGGACCAATTCCCTAGCATTCCAAGAAATCAGTAAGGGCAAAAATATTCTGTTTGTAAGGACTGATGAAATTGGACTTTGCTAATAACCAAATTGCTAACCAATCAATGATGTACAAATCTAGCCTCACCTCATCTAGCTCCAATGAACTCTTCTTTAGTACAACTTACCTCATCTTCTTGCCAAGAAAACCCTGAACCCCTATCCTGTAATCAGAACATTATTTGAGTTTCTACCTAAGGCGATGCTCCCTGAATTGCATTTTTTTGATTCCAAGATAAATGCCTCTCCGTTTCTCATTTGACCCTTTATTTTTAGGTTAAGACTGTAATATTTCATGGCTGCCAGGAATCTTCACCCTCCACCAGTAAAACTAGATGTTAAATAATGATCAAAGATCCTATACTTACATGATTTACATCTCCTTTTATTTGTCATACCGTGCCTTCCATTTCTGAAGCAATCTCATTCACCTCCCATTAATAAATTTGGCAACCTTATGTATTACTTCTTTCATTAGTACTTACCTGATTCTTTTCCCTCAAGTACATGTCAATCACTCTCATTTCAATGATTTTTTTGACTGTATTCCATCCACTACACCTAGTACATTCTTTATTGAATTATGAATTTTATTTATATTTGTGACTTTCTACATTCCCACAATCCTTAGTATAACTATTTGCATAAGTAATGACTCAGTACCTTTGTATTGTTAAATAGTCCCCCATTGTTATACTGGTGGATATTCAACAAAGAGTAGAAATAAACAATCTTTGAGGCACTTTCTGCTAATATAGTAATATACCCAAAGGTAACCTTTTATAAAAAAAAAAAAACACATGTTGAGATTATGCTTTCAGAGAAAAGGCGGCAAAAAAAGTCTCTTTAGTTCCAAAATACTTTTGTGTAGTACTTTGAAAATTGGAAGGTATTAAAGAGTGAATTTTGCATTTACTGAAATCCTCCCATACAGCTACCAAGATAATAGTCTACCCTCCTGGAATATTGGTCAACCATGTCAATCCCTGACATGATTGGACTCTTTCATTGGGACAGAAGTCTAAATCCTGTTTTCTCATCATTCTTCCTATAAAATGTCCCTACTCTCCTTCTATAAATGTGTTTTTTAAGCACTTCTTCATTCAGCACTAGATTTGTAAGGTATGGATTTAAATATAGACCATTGTTGAGTTCTAACATTTTGTCTTTTCCTTACATTATTTAACTTATCTCCAGATATATCATATTTCAAATGTTATCTTGTGTTTCCTAAATTGTTAGAGACAATACAACTTAATTATAGAGACAAGAAAAGTGAGATCAGAAGTAATCACTAAACTTATGGAGTTTCATAGGCATTATATTTTTCTACTCCAAAAAACTTGCTCTTAATAGGTTCCAGCTACAGTGTAAAGAGCTCGAAGGCATTATGCTAAATGAGATGTTAGACAGAAAAAGACAAATACTGAATGATATCTCTTATACGTGGAATCTAAAACACCCAAACTCATACAGACAGAGACTAGAATGGTGGTTAACAGGGGTGGGCTGTGGGGAATTGAGTAGAGCTTGTTCAAAGGGTAAAAATGTGCAGTCATAAGATGAATAAGTTCTGGAGGTCTAACTCACAGCATAATGATTATAGTTAATAATACTGTATTATATCCTACAAACTTGCTAAGAGACTAGATCTTAAAGGTTCACACCACAGAAAAGAAATGATAATTGTGTGATATGATGAAAGTGGTAGCTCATAATATGGTGGTAATCATATTGCAATATATAAATGTATCAAATCAACACATAATTGTAGGGCAGTAGAATTTTCTACCCCAAAATGTGTCTCTTTGGCTTGATTATTTTTAAAAACAAAAAAACTCAGGAAGAAACTTTGATCTCCCCATGAACTGCCTAAAAGAATTTAAGACAGAAGGTCTGTTCCAAGAAGGAGCTAATACCACAATTAATTGTAGTATAGGGTGAACCTGGTATGACAGATATAGAGAAATCTATCCATCAAGGCCCATTTGATCAAAGTTGTCCCCATATCCCATTGTCTATGCAAGACATGGCAAACATTTGCTTTTCCTTACCCATGTGAATTGCTTTCCTCCCCTTTGAATAACCAAACTGCTACCCTCAACATTTTCCTTTGTCTCTAGCTGAAGATGGTATTTAAGGTGATGGCATCAGCCATTTTGTCAAGTTACTTACTTTTCCAGGATTTCTCCCATATATATATGTTATCAAATTTTGTCAATTTTCTCCTGTTATTCTATCTCACATCAATTTAATTCTTAGACCAGTCAGAAGAAGTTAAAAAGGTAAAGAAATATCTCTTCCTCCCGTACATAGCACACCTTAAACTTACACAATGTTATATGTCTATTATATCTCAATTAAAAAACAAACTGTTTTAAAAAAAAATCTTGGCAACTCTCATGAAATGCTATAAAGTATTTATGGTAAAATAATGACCCACCGATTCTTAGAGTTTTAAGGGAACGGAGAGGTCACCCAAGTCCCACTTCTAAACCAAGGTAATATTCCACCAGTGATGGAGAGCAGAAGGGAATAATTGGAAGAGCTTCCACTTTAAAACATAACCTATTTTATCCACTTTAGCTGGACACTTCATCATTATCAGTTTTGGTGAGCAATGGGTTGCTGCATTGCACAAATTCAGGAAGCATGTAGAAAATAAGTAAAATGGTGCCCCAGAATTTGAACATTGTGGTGGCCTTGGGGGATGCTTTCTTTATTGACCATGTACTGAGTGATATTTTATAATATGTGAATCATTGCAGGATACTGACGGGGACAAATTTCTATGTGTTGATTAAATTCAACTGTAGATTATAACATAATGTATTCTTGCTGTATATTCTGCCTTATTATAGTTAATATCTTTTTCTTTACCACAAAACAAACAAATACAAAGTACCTGTGTACAAAAACTAATTTGTGAAGTGATGGGCATAAGCCAGTATATGTCCCCAAATACCGCAGATAAATTGTTTTTTCTAAAACCTCACCTGGCACTAGAGAGGGACATTGCCTTTTTTAATGGTTCCTAATAAAGCTAGACCACATTTTAGTCTAAAATCATTTAAATAAATTACTATTGATTTGGGGAACATGTCTCCTTAGTGATGCATCAGAACTCCTTTGTATATTTTATTGTCATTGTTTGTATGATAATGCTGATACAAATATATCAAATCTACTCCTGTAAGACATATTGTGGAGACCAATTCAAATTAAGTAATTGCACTAATTTTTCATGATTAAACTCAAGACGTCATGCGTTTGTGTTACCCAAGAGCTTTACTACCATTATCTACTTCCCTGGAGCATATAAAAGGAAGGAGATTTGTCTCTAGCCACTTTATTCTGATTTCTTTCCAAACTCATTTTCTCATCAAGGGCGTCTCTGTGTACAAGGATGACAAATCTCTTTAGATTACACTCTGTTGAGTTAGGAGCTAAATTTAACTTCCTACACATGACTGTTCATGCAGACCACTTAGTCTAATGTCCCTCAACCTCTTTCCATTAAAACCTGAGCTTTACTGGCTACATTGTTATTAACAATTGGATAATTAACCTTCCAAAGGGACTTGTATTTAATTGAAGATGACTTTCTTACATCACGGAAGAAAGTAACTTGGTTGGAATTTAACACATCTACAAATGAGAAAAAAAATCTATATCTAAACAACTTCACTGGTGCCCCTAAATGTAATGCTATGTAGGCAACTGTCTACTTATAAACGCTTTCCTTCAGAAAATAGTTGTATGGTCCTTAGTTAGGCCATTTTGAATAAGTTCAATGCATGATAATGGTACCAAGGAAAACCAGGTTCACTAAGTCTCTTTGTTCCCGGAAACAATATTAGAAGTGCTCATGGTTTGAATAACATAGCTCTGCTTTAAATACACACAGTAACCATTTTTAACAAAAGAGATAATTTTTCACTGAAATAGTCAATGAAAATTGTTCCATTATTTTACAAAAATACAGCAAACTTTATGGTATACAAGGTATGACTGGAAACAAAAAAATTATAATCATAAAATTCTAAACTTGCTTACAATATAATGGTGAATGGACTTCTTTTGGAAAACCTTTATGATAGTAATGCACATATAGAGAAGATTTAAATGATAAGTATTCAGATAGATAAATTTAAAACAACATATACCCCAGTAACCAGGACCCAGTCCAAGAAGCGAAACATTACTAGAATCACCGAAGCCTTCTACTTTCTCCTTCTTAAGTCACTAATCTCTTATGCAAATTACATTCATAGTTTTTATTATGGTAGATTAGTTTCATATTTTTTTGGAACCATACATAACTAGATGATTAAGTCATATGTTGTTTCAATTATTAACATACTTGTACAGTCTATCCATGTTGTTCCATACAGTTGCAGTACCTTCATTCTCATTGTTCAATAGCATTCTTTTGTAAAAATATATCATTTCTTATTTATCTACTTACCATGGATATACAGTTGAGTTGTGTTCCCTTTCTTATTGCCAATAATGTTAAATGGACATTATGGTAGATGTTTTTTGTTACAGATATACAATTATTTATCTTGCGTAAAACCAGGAGCTGAAAATATATTCAGGCATGTGTGTGTATAAAATTTAGATTTGGTAAATGTCATCATATAGTTTTCTATGAAGTTTGCCAATCCACACTTCCACTATCAAATTCTCAGTGTATGAGTTCTCTGGCACCTCCACTTCCTCACCGATACTTAACGCTGTATATCATTTTAATTTCAGCTGTCATGTAGAGTATTTGATTTCCATGATGACTAATAAAGTTGGATATCCACTTTTATAATGTGATCCTTAAAGTAAAAATTCAGACTGAAAGGCCAGTTAACTGGGTCCGACTTGATGATTTTGGGGCTCTTGCAATCTGTGATATCTGTCATCATTACCACTTCCATTTCTGATCAAATTGGCCTAGAGATGAAATGTATTCCTTTAGTATAAATATATTCCCACCCATCTGCTACTTTTTTAATTACCCCAAATTGAAATAGGTATATGTGTTGATAGATTCATATCTATATGAATACAGAATGTGGAACTGGAATACATAATAAAGATTATCTTGTTTTAGCCCTTCTTTTAACAGAGTGGAAACTGAGGCTCAAAGAGAAAAGTGATGTGTTGAAGGTCATAGTTATCGTAAGTTGAGAGTAGAGATTCAGACCCAATTTTGTTGCCACCATTTCTTTTGTTCATAGTATGTTTTCACAGAAGATTTGAAACTAGGTTGCATTTGGTGTCTCTTAAGATGAGGCCACATATTTATTGATATAGTGAGAATTTTTATTGTTTTGATTTAAGAAATTTAGCTAACCAGCTTTGCATCAATATGGAGCTAAGTGCTTGTATCATTATACATAGAACATAATTGTCATCACTGGTCATGCTTATGTTTATAGATACCAATATAAGGAACTATGATAAAAGAAATTGATCTATAACACTGGGGCATTACACACAATTACTGAAAGAGACTATGTTCTTGGAGCCAGAGATGGGAACAGGAAACTAGAAATGGTGGGATGATATTTTGGAACGTTCCTGGGGCATGACTCATACAGAAGGTATGACTGGAAGTCTAAAGAAAATACTAAACCAAAAGTGAGGCTGAGAGTAGGAGAAAGGAAGAATTAGGGAGGAAAGCCTTCTGAGAGTGAAAATGCACATTAGGTTATAAATCAAAATAGCAGTTCCATTTACTGCAATGGAAACTATCTTTAAAAGTAGAGTTTTATCTATACAGATCAGCAGTGAGGTAAGGCTCTGGCTAATGTGGAATTTTAATAGGGAAGAATGGAATGACACCAAGTGCTTCATCCTAAACACTGAGCAGGAAATGTTCTCAAAGTGCATGGGTTCATCACAATACATAGATGCCACTTCTTTGCTGTTAAGTGTGCCATGTCAGCCATGGCCCTTAGGATAGGACCGTACAGAATAACATAAAATGGAGTACCCTGGGATTAATTATCTAAACTCATTTCTTGGCAATATGGGGTCTGAGGCTTAGATCAGTAGAATGGTTTCAGGCATCTGGCCTGGCATGGAAATGGTCTGGCTAGCATGGGTAGCTATGAAGAAAGCTCTGCTCAGCTCTATCCAGGAGTGAAGGCAGGGTCAGGACAAAGAAGTCATACTGGGTGGGCAGAGAGCTCTAACTGTAACCTGAGGCTGCGATCTGCAACGGGAATCTGACAGATTGAGTGAGTAGGCTCCAAGGGGATAAGGATGCAACCTGGAGAATTTTTATATGACATAGTGCCATGAATGACATCTTTTTCCTTCAGCACCAGGGATTTAGGGTCTGATGGGGAGTTAGTAGACTCCGTATAATCTTAGAAACTCTCTTGAACAATCATGTATATCTGATTGTTTATACACACACACACACACACACACATATATATATATATATATATAAATCCTTATAATCTCAGGCTTGTCTCTCTTCAAGGACCAGTTCTTATCTTAAACTGTCTCTCAGCTTGGCCATTTTCTTATAATGAAAATAAAACAAAAACAAAAATCCTGCTTTCCTGATCATGTATAAAGGCTATTAAGTCAGTGTCTTTAAAAAGGTAAAGAAGGGGGCCAGCCCCATGGCTGAGTAGTTGACATTCTATGTGCTCTACCACGGTGGCCCAGGTTCACAGGTTCAGATCCTGGGTGTGGACCTACTCCACTCATCAGCCATGCTATGGAGGCATCTCACATACAAAGTAGACAAAGATTGGCACAGATGATAGCTCAAGGCCAATCTTCCTCAAGCCAAAGGGAAAAAAAGGAGGCATGGAAATGGATGTTAGCTCAGGGCAAATCTCCCTCACCAAAATAAAAAAAAAAGGTAAAGAAAGAAAGGGATATATCTTTTTCCTCAAATATATATGTAAAAGATGGCCATTGAATCCAATTTTTCATAACATGAGTAGGTTTAACTTTTATAGATATGAGCATATTTAATACATTTTTAATAACGTATATTGACTGTAAAAGGGTTTTGGACAATGATTAAGAGGTAGTGATATGTAAATTATCCCATAAGCAGCAAAAAAAGTTATTTGAGATTATAAAAGAAAATATCTGAGTAATAAAATATTTTTGTCTTAAAACTCTGTTTAGTCATTGAAGATAACCTGCTGGAAATTTCATATTTTTAAAATATTTGGTTTTACTCTTACAACGTTTTGAAGTACATAACATTCAACACATTTTATTCTCTAAAAGGATATATAAAATTAGAGAGGAGGACTTAAATGGGAAACCTTGTATAACTCACTACTCTGTCCTCCTGGAATCAGAAAAGAATGCTTCCATTTCCTTTCTTGAAAACAACATAAAATAAAATGAATAGACCTAAGAACTTGAATTCTAACATATTTTCATAACTGGAGTAATTGTTAATTTAAAACAGAAAAACATAAAAAATTAACTTATTAGAATAAAGTAAGGATTATTTAACATCCAGATCTCAGCAATGACCGCTATTAAAAATGTGTTTAGATTACACTTTCAGTTTATTTCACAGAGGCACAGAGAGCCAATATAAGTCATTACTTATGGAATATTAAATTAAATACTACTTATTTTTCTTTTTTTCCATTGAACATATATTTTTGTTAATCACTATTACTTTACAACTTAAACTGTATCAATTTGGCCTTTCAGGTTTTCTAAAACTTTTTATTTGAACCAGTATAATGCTATGAACACATCAGGGGAGATAGAGTTCTCTTTTCCAGTGGCCTTTGAGAAGGTCCAAATCCTTTACCCCCAAATTCCATTCATGCAGTTTCCGTACAGTTGTCAATAGCACCGCATCTGTTCTCTAGAGTGAGGGCAAGAAGGGAAATCCACAACCTGATGTAAAGTCCATGAGTTACAATATGAATCTACAGCTGCTGATCCTGGGGATGTCTGCTAATAATAATAATCGAGACAGAATGATGAGGAAGAGAGAATCCAAGAAGTTCTCTACATCAAATGATCCCTGTCTCTGATACTTGTTCAGGTTAGGCCAAAAGACGAGAAACACATACAGATTTTATCTAAGATGAGCCTATGAGAATAAGAATAAATAAATAAAGGGAGCTCTTTTAATTTGTGAATTTACAAAGGCTCCTTTTTGCATCAATCTTACAGAGGACTTTCATTCATTATTCAAGAGATGTTTTTGAATGACTTCCTGGAGCAAAGCATTGCAAATGGCAAAGTAGAAATATTGGCGAACAAGAGAAGACAGAGCCTTGCATTTATGAAAATTTGACTTAGGACAGGAGATTTTTTTTATCCTTTTTTATTTATGGACTACTTTCATACATCTAAGTGTTAGGAATGAATATTTACAGAATGATATAAGTACTTTGGAAAGATATAAACAAAAGTATTTTAACCCTCTAACCCTCCATTCTGGATGAGCAAATTTACTAAACTCATTGTTTAATAAAAATGGAACCTCAGGAGGGCAAGTTGAATTGACATGTGGGGAGAAGTTTCTCTGCCCATGATATCTCACAAAGTCATACTCTTGAGCAGAGAAGAGAAGTATAAGAAGATCATCTTTGAAAAACAGGATAATGAAACTGTTACTACTCTTCCTTAGCCTGGAGAGAAGATTCAGATCAGAAATGACTGCTCCCTACCGTTAATTTAAGCACAAAAACAAGTAGCGGGAAATATCTAAAAGATGCATTGGTGCACTACAGGAATCTATGTCAAACTACCTGAACTTTAGCTTTCAGAATTATTAAACAAATACATTTGGGTGAAAACATGGTTTCACACAGAGCAAAACATAGTGTCAATTGCTTTTTTCAGGGCACCTTTCACATCCTTATTCCTTAAGCTGTAGATCAGTGGGTTTAACATTGGGATCACAACTGTGTAGAAAACAGAGGCCATTTTGTCTGTGTCCATGGAGTAACTGGAGCTGGGTCGGAAATACATGAACAGGAGTGTGCCGTAAAATATAGCAACAGCAGTTAAGTGGGAGGCTCA
This sequence comes from Equus asinus, assembly GCF_041296235.1. NCBI lineage: Eukaryota > Metazoa > Chordata > Mammalia > Perissodactyla > Equidae > Equus > Equus asinus. Next base: position 18,653,528 of record NC_091806.1, read on the forward strand.
AGTAGAGAAGGCTTTGCATCTCCCCTCAGCTGAGTTCATTCTAAGGATGGTAATTATGATGTAGCTGTAGGAAAGGAGGACAGTCATGATGCTGCACCCCTTAAATTAATTGGTCCACATAACCCTCATCTTCTGACATGATTCTTGTTGTTTTTTTCAATACTGCGGAAATGCTGTTATATCCTGTAATAGAGAGTCATAGTTAAGTGACAGATGTACATAATTAATATACTTCTTTGTTTTTCCCTCATCATCTACAACTGTGGAGCAGACAGAGCTCTGGCTGACTCCTGGATATAAAATGTCCTCTCTTCCCCATTAACCCATCAGGTCCTAACCAGTATAAATTAACAAGGGGTAGAGATAGATGTGATTTAGGACTCACTGGCTCAGGGAAGGTGGTAGTTGCTGGAGAAAGGGGTAGAAAGTTCTCCATGAGTGATGCAGCAGAGTGCACAGACAGGAATATGCCAGCCCTAACCTGGCTCCTACAAAATCTATTCACCAGCAGAACAGATGTGTAGCACACATGATAAAAGTTTTCATGTGTCCACAATCCCATGACATCAGAAATAGTCATGTCTGAACTGTGCACCATCCCAATCCCTAGAAACAGTAATATTGATTTATGTTTTTCTTTTATGCCTATTTTTCTTAAACATCTCTGAAGTTTGCCTTCCTTTAAAAGAGCTGGTGGTCCTTGGAAGGCCACCTGAATTCTACGTCCCACTGTTATGTTTTAGCCAAGTCAATTCTGTTGTATGTAATGTCAGCCATGACCTCCTCTGTTCTCTAAAAATATAAGAAAAGTGGAGTTGAATGTAGAAGAAGAATAGAAAAAGAGTATCTGAATAATTATCTAGTGACCACTGTGCAGGTCTCTAAATCCTTGGTCTGAATTCATCTAAATAGCTGTCTCTGTAGAAAGATCTTTTAAAAAATCCTTTCCTTAAAAAAGAAAATATCTTTAAAAAATAGTAAAGGACAGGTGCGATTAAAAACAAAAACTGACCACATACACAGTCCATAATTGTATTTTATTATATTGTTTGCTGTCTATGTATATATGTATTTAAAATAACTAGAATGATAAAAGTGATTAAAATTGGGTTGTATAATATTTTATACCCTCCTTTGCTTTTATAACATGCTTTCAGCAAAAGTGTATAAAAGAATCAAAGAAATCTAAAATATAAATAATAAAAACAACAATAAATATTTGTACCTGTTCCAGAACTACTGTTTTCTTTGTTGCATGCAACTGTCTTTGCAGGGGGGTTCAGCATTGCCTTCTGACTGAGCTGGATTTTATAACCGTCTCTGTGTCTGGTCCCTGGAAGCTAAACACTGGGTCTCTGGGGATTAAGTGACAAGCACAATAATATCATTTATCACCTGTTATTTCCTACAGGCTATGTGACTAAGAAAGAACTTATGACTTTTTTTTAGATGTTATTTTTGTTCCTCTCTACCTTACTGCCCAATACTATACTTATTTAACAACAGTAAAATGACTCTGGTCAATGAGCATTCCTTATTTCCAGCTCAACATTTGCCATAGGGGTATTTTTTTTTATAATTAAAAAATTTAGGAAACAAATACTAACCCACTCATGCTCACACACTTACCCAGGCACACATGCACAAACACTTTCCCAATAAACATAGTCACAGAATAAAGATTTTTGTGAATACAGCAAAAATAATGACTAAAATCACACTGCCTAGAAATAACTAGATTCTGCTGCCTATGTTGTGAGATTTTTTATTTTTAAACAGAAATGATGTCAGAACAAACATGTTTTGTAAAAATATTGTATATATATATATTTTTTTGCTGAGGAAGATTAGCCCTGAGCTAACATCTGTGCCCATCTTCCTCCATTTTGTGTGTGGGATGCTGCCACTGCATGGCCTGATGTGTGGTTCGTAGGTCCGCATCCAGGATCCAAACCTGCAAACCCTGGGCCGCTGAAGTAGAGTGCGCAAACTTAACCACTACACCACTGGGACAGCACCAATATTTTATACATTTAAATGAGTGTTATGAAAAAAGGCAATGCAGTCCTTGCTATTGATGTACATTAACTGATTCAATCTATTCTCCGCAAATGGCCGCTTGGATTATATACAATCTTTGCTTCATAAAAACTCTTGATACGAGTAAAATTACACTTACATAATTTTTCCTAGCCAAGTCTTTCTATAAAATAAATTCTAAGAAATGGCCTTTAAGAATAAAATGATTTAACTTTCAAAAAGGAGAATTTAGGCTTTTTTACCATAGTCAGATGTTTTATATTATTTAATTATCACCACATATCATATATTTTATATTATCACATATGTCTTCAGTTGTCCCTAAAAAATTCATTGTATGACACAGATATTGGAACCCAGAGTTGATGGTTACTTCTAGAGTCTCTCAAACATTTATCTACATTGACTTCATAGAAATTGCTTGCGATAGATTCCTGAATACAGTGCAATGAAACAAATTTGTCTTAAAAGATAACTCCCTTAAATACTCTCATAGAATGTTAAAGTGTATTATGTTAAAGCGCTACTTAAAAATTCAAAGCTTAATGACCCATAGACTCCTAGATTTCTGAGAGAACTGAGAGACCATTCAATTTACATTTTCAGTGGTTGAGGGCAGAAGCGTCGCCACATTGGAATGTAATCTGTTTTCTTTAAGTCAGCTGGGCGCTTGAACTTCATTAAGTTGGTGTGAAGTGAAAATGACATACCATTCTAAGAATTAAACAGAAAATAAAGAAATTGGGGCCAGCCCAGTGGTGCAGCAGTTAAGTTCGCACATTCTGCTTTGGCGGCCCGAGGTTCGCTGGTTTGGATCCTGGGTGCGGACATGGCACCACATGTCAAGCCATGCTGTGGTTAGGCATCCCACATAGAAGGTAGAGGAAGATGGGCATTTATGTTAGCTGTGGGCCAGTCTTTCTCAGAAAAAGAGGAGGATTGGTGGCAGACCTTAGCTCAGGGCTAATCTTCCTCAAAAAACAAAAAACAGAAAAGAAAGAAAATGATGTCCTTTGAGCTTGTGGAACCCGACGGCTTAGAGGGATAATCTCCATATAGTCTTTTTACTGAGTAATATTCTAGCATGTGTGTGAATCATTGCTGTACAATTACAAGCATAGGTTGCTATGTGTTCGTTAAATGTCTACCATTACTTAATGTTCAAAATATGTACAATAACCACATAGATTAGCTGCACATCTTGAGTCTTAATTGCCACAAACCCATAAATGAAAAATTTGTGTAAACAAACAGCAAAATTAAGATGTGCAAGGTATGTGCCAGATTATGCATTCTAATACGTTTCATATTAATTTCACATTTCTTCTGAAAAACTGCCCTGATTAAACAGAAACATACATTTTGTAGTTATTTTTGTTTACTTATTTCTCTGGTTTGTGTTATGGAGTTTGTCTCTGCTTTTTATAAAGCTAGAATACTCTTCAGGCAAATTCATTTAAATTTGTATCTTTTTAATTTTTGGCACAGTGATTTTAGTGACAATTTTTAATGCTTTTTCATAATATGTTGCTAATAATTGTGTGATGACCCTGATACTAAAATACCAAATGTACTCCTGTGGGAGATATTGCTGAGCCAAATTTCAAACCACCAAAGTAATTGCTGGTAATTTTCCATCAGGTAAACACAAGAAAATGATGTATTTGTGATACCTAAGAGCTCTACTGCCATTCTCTAGTTCTCCGGTGCATATTTGGAAGAGGAGTCTTCCTTGGTCACTTTCCTCTGATTCCCATTCATACTCGTTTTCCCTCAGGTCTTCCCTGTCTCCACAGATGCCAGTTTCCTCAGGCTACACTCTGTTTATCGGGATTCAGACTCCATGTTTATAAACATGGCTTCCCTTCCAGCTCATGAAATTTAACTCCCACTGTTAAATCTGAAGCATAGGTAACAATATCTGCTAAAAAAAATAGGACAATCTAAATTACTTCCCAAAGAATTTGTGTTTTCATAGAATGGCTTTCTCTAGCTATGGAGGGGAAAGACTTAACGTAGGATTTAAGGCCTCAGAGAAAAACAAGTGAGGAAAAAAATCTAAATCTACATGGCTTTTCTGGTGTCAGTGATGCCCCTAAACATCACAAGTAAGCATGTAGGCAACTGACTACGTATAAACTTCTTTGAGAAAATGGTTGTCTGGCCCTGAGGCATGGGCCGTTATCATGTGAATTCAGTGTGTGATAATGCTATCAAGGAAAACCAGGTTCACTAAGTCCCCCTGTTTCAGGAAATAAGAAAAGCAGTGCCTATGAGTTACTAAAAACACTTCTGTTCTATAAGCAAGGTTGTACTTTTCAGTAACATAAAGGATAATCATTTAATGAAATAGTCTGTGAATATTGTGTGCTTTATTAATTTTACAAGAATATCTTGAAAACATATTGTGTACAAGAAACTGCTCAAGATTTAAAATTAATAATAAAATCCTGCAGTTGTCTACTATGTGAGAGGAAATCACTTTTGTTTTTAGAAAACCTCTTAAGTTTTATATATGTATATATATAAACCATATACATATATTTTTTTAAACAGGTGAGCTTTTGAAAATTAAAAGTCTTGTATTCCAACCCTGACCATCTGACCATAAAACAGAATAAAATGAGAATTTCAGAGACTGTCTGTGGGCCCTAACAAAAATTGATGCCTTATAGGATAGTTTTATAAAAACTATATAGAATGGAAATCATTAGGTTTTTATCCTTTAACATCTAGATTCTTCCACTCAATAATGTATATATATGAGAGTCCTCCATGCTGTTGCATGTGATGATACTTCATTCTTTCTCTTTGCTGGGAAGTGTCCCAATGAACAAACATACTATAGATTATTTGTCAAATTCCAAATAATGCTACATTGATCATTTTTTGGAGAAGCTTTGGGTGTACATACTCGCTCATTTCTATTGGATATAAAACTAGGAATGGAATTTTAGGGCCAGCTGTGATAGATACTGCCATACAGTTTTCCAAAGTTGAACATCAGTTCTTACTTCTACTGTCTACGTGTGAGAGCTGTAGTTGTTCCACAACCACACGAGTACTCGATATTAATATTGTGAATCTTTTTCATTTTATCTACTCTTTAGGTGAGTTATAGTACTATACTGTGATTTTAATTTTTATTTTCCTGAATCCTAATAAAGTGCATAACCATATCTGTGAAGTGTATGCTAAAGTCTGAATGCAGAATATGAGGCCAGTTAATAGAGCTGTGATTAAAAGTATTTGAAATGCCACAATTCACACTCTAGTTGATATCATTATTGCCGCTGAGGTCAAATCAGCCTAGTGATACAATTCAATTCTTTGTATGAAGATGGAGCCACTCTTTGTTTTGTTTTGCTTGTTGGCTTGTAAATATCTGCAGTAATAGGGACAGTTTACACAGCATTAGAACCACAGATATATAGAGATGGATTGTGGCACGTGGAAAAAACTTAGACATACTGTGGTGTGCAGCCCTCCTTTACAGGGGACTGAGCTCTAATCAGGAAGAGTGATTTGTGAAACACCACAGCATTTAGTGTTGCATTCGGTGTCTAATTCAGAGCGCATATTTCTGGACATGAATTTGCAGAGAGGTTAAACTTTCTTCCTCTGCCTTTAACACAACCTCCCATACACTGGGTTATACAGCTTAGTACAGCTGTGTTGTAACAAACTTAGTTATACAACGTATCACCAACAAGGATCTATCTGTTCACTGTGTTACATGCTGTTATATTTGGGCATGTGACCCTAATCTACCATCACTATGTCATTGTTATCTTTAGAGATTTCAGTACAATGGCCATAGAAAAGGAGTTCAGACACAGAAACATGCTTATTACATTACCCACTTCACAGTCATTGGTAATATCCTATTTGGACAATAATATTTTCCATCAGTCGCCAGTAGATACGTGATAACAGTGTTATGTAATGATGCAGAGAATGGAAGGGATGGGTGGGGCATGAAGTAGATGAGCTAGAATAGATCAAAGATTTTGATATTTTGTTTTCTCTATTCCTGTAGAATCCCATAGAAGTTTAGTTTAGGCCATTGGCTCCAAGTTTCTATTTAGTCATGAATGAGGGGGAAAAGAATATATGACCCCAAAATATACCACTTTGGAATGGGAATAATTTTGAGTTGAAGACAAGCAAGGCCAAACTCACTCTCAGGAAGTTCTGTTTACCTTCTTCTCAACTTCCTTAAAGAATTTATGGAAGGCCTGCTCCACAAGAAATCTAATGCCAAAGATAACTTTTGATCAGAAAGGCTTCTCTGCATGGCACAGCAAACACTGGTTAACGAAACATTTGCTCTTCTCATCATCCTGTGAATTGTCTTCTTCCTCTTTGAAGCCCCAGACCCTTACTCCTTCTCTTTAGTTCTGGACAACATATCAGTAATCATGTGACTGTCTTTGGGTCTTATATCTTTGGGCCTCCTCTATATATGAAATTTGTTCTTCTCCTGTTAATCTGTCTTATGTCAATTGAATTATTAGACCAGTTAAAGAACCTAGAAGGAAAAAAGGGAAGTTTTTTGCCCCTCTACGAATCTACTGTATAACGTTCCCAGCAAATGATATTTCAAACTCAAAATTGCATAAATTCAAGGAGGTGAAGCCTAAATTAATCAATTGTTACTTCAATTTTTAGACATATATTTACTGAGCTTAAGATGTCTCATTTATTAGAATAATATTTCCTTCTTCTTAGTTTGCACTCTTTATATGTGATTAAAGGGGCCAATATGCAGATAAACTCAATCTTTAAATGATATTACTCTCATATGTCTCATGGAAGGAAGATGGCATGTGTATAACTTTAAAATAGTGGCAATCCACTTACTCTCTGATTAGTTGGACTTTAATGTATTTCAAAAAAATGTTTTCTGCTACATCGCTATTGTAGGGGAGGAAGACATTTCCTCTATCCTCTCTGGGTTCGTCTGGCTGGACAACGAATTAAATTCACATGAGATAGAATAGCAAGAGAAAATTAAACAAAGCTTTATAACATGTATACATGGGAGAGGCTCAGGCAAGCTGAGCAACTTGCCAAAATGGCTAAAGCTACCACCTTAAATATCACATCCAGCTAAAGACAAAGGAGGATGTTGGGGGTGAGGGGAGTCAGTTACAGGAGGTTACCAGAAACAAGAATAAGATTATCATGCAGATTTAAGTCCTTGCCTTTGGCATTGATTAAGAGTTTCTAGAGATAGGGTCATCCCTTCTTCCTGGTCCAGAGAGGGAGACATCTTTACAGATGGAGATTTCCTTTATAAATGTAACTCATTCTTAAGAAAGGGTAAGCAAGTTCCACCCCTCAGAACCTCCTTTCCTGTCTGCAGTTTATTAAAAGCAATCAGCCCCAAATAATCCTCATGCCAAAAAGACATATCTTGGGGTGGCCAATTCCAGGCCCCCACACTATTACTAAGAATGATTAGGGGCTGGCCTGGTGGTCCAGTGGTGAAGTGCACACATTCCGCTTCGGCAGTCCAGGGTTTGCCTGTTCGGATCCCAGGGGCAGACATGGCACTGCTTGGGAAGCTGTGCTGTCATAAGCGTCCCACATATAAAGTAGAGGAAGATGGGCATGGATGTTAGCTCAGGGCCAGTTTTCCTCAGCAAAAAGAGGAGGATTGGCAGCAGTTAGCTCAGGGCTAATCGTCCTCAACAAAATAAAAAGAAAAGAAAGATTAACAAGAGATTGTGGGTAAGTTGAAAAAATATGATATAGGAGGAAGCCCTTAAAACTTTTCCTCAAAAAACCATTAACCATAGATTTTTCCATCATCATATTTTTCACTAATTTGTCACTATGTCTCACAAATTCTACCTTCACTAGCAAAGGAGCCTCTGAGGCTTTACTTCCATTCTGAAATTCTTTAACATAAGATATTTACAATTACATAATGAGTACGATTCCAATGGATAATTAAGAGTGCTAATGAATCTTATATGGTCCTTGAAATATACAGCCATATCCAAGTTTTCTCAAAAAGGCAGACCACCCATATTTAACACCAGAAAATCTGAGCAAATGATGCAGAGTACATCAAGAAAGTACACAGATGAATGCTTTTCACTTCCTGTGTAATTAATATGAATGTCTTTACAGATTTATTAACTTATTACCCACAATCATTTTATGTACTTCCTTAAAAGCTATAAAATATGTGTATACAAGGCACATATCTACCCTCATTTAATTTACTTTGACCAATATCTAATAAATACTCAAAATTGTTATTGAGTATGTTGATTTTTATTATTTATTTGTCATTCTTGTTTGTCTCCCAGATACAGCACAGGTACCGGGACACAGGAATAAAATGCTCAGTCCTCGAGTAAAGGATGCACACAGTCTCATATTGGAGTTAATAGTTTAATCAATAGAGTGAGAGAGAAAATAATGCCTTGAGTAGAGTATTGTTAGCAAACCACACAGAGGGGATTTAACCAGGACTGAGAAGGGGGAACATAGGAAGGAGAGCTGAGTAGAAGTGACTTGAGCTGAGAATTTCAGAACAAGGGTACACTTTACCAGGACCCTCCACTTTGCTCTCTATCCTTCCCATATTGCATTTCATATCCTCTAAGAAGGGATTGTCTGCCCACCTCAGGATCTCTAATTCCAAGCCTCTCTGTCTAGAATCCTTTCCTCTCCCTACCATCCATTGTATTTCTATTCATTGTTTATTTCTGAAACTGAATTTCAGAGAATCTTTTATTCTCTGCACCCTACATTGAGATATTTTGCTTGAACTTAGAGTATCTTGCCTTTTTAATTCAAGGTGATATATAGTTTATGATGCAATTTGTAAGATTAGCTAATTAATTTTTCTGATTTCCACTACATTATAGGATTCATTAGTGAAGAAACTACTGGAATCACCATTAAATGCAAATCACCTGGAAGCACAACAGGTGGATTCTAAACATTAATAACTCAGGATAATTAAATTAATACATAAAATAAACATCAAGCGAGTGAAAAATTGGCACACTAAGGTGGAGATTGGAAAGAAGGATCATGTTCATTGCTTCATTAAAGAAAATTGATTTTATCACTGACATGTTTCTTATAAGTTAACAAATGAAAATTATTATAGTACCGCTTTTTGTATATGTCATCCCTAGCATTTACTGAGACATAAAATAGGCTTTATAAAATTCTTTTATCACTCTTCTTCATTGATTTGCTTTAGTGCTTATAACCCATGTTTGACTGACTGACCTTTGCCAAATGACAAATCACTTCACCGCAAGACAAGTCATGAAAACAAGTGGAATCAGCAGACTATAATTTGTAAATTTGCATATTTTAGGGTTATAAATTGACTTCATTAAAATGAAAACTGGAAGAAGAAATATAAGTGCTCCTGAGAGATATAGGCTTCTGTCTTATATTTACGTATGCGTCGTGCATGTGTGCGTCTGTTGATACAGGAAAATTTGAAAGTGGGTGGCGGTCTGATTTTTATTTTTTCTAGACTTATTATGTTATGTGATCTATATGCACGTGGATTTACATATATTGGTACTTGTAATGTGTTATCTATATTATTGAAAGAGACAAAAGCAAATATTAAATTTACATACACAATGATATCACTCGCACAGTGATAAAAAAGTAATGATTTACTTATCAACTTGAGTAAAATATTTATAAGTAAAATCTTTAAGTTCCTTATACAAACAACAAATGAGGTCAGTCAAATTCACACAAGTCTAACAAAGAAATATCATGTTTAGCCATTAGAGTTTCTTTAACTGAGTAATCAAGTATAAAATAACTCATTTATAAACTCCTCAATACTTAATTTTCCATTTTCCAAAAGTGTAAAGTTTTTTCCCCATAATATTATTTGAATTTAACCATTTATAAACCTACCTGCATTGAGCTAGCCTCTCTGTCCTTATCACTGGTACATGAACAAGAGGCAGATTGCATTTTATTTTGAACCAGTGACTGTTGGGAATTAAATTTATAGAGTTTCTGCCTTCTGTGTTATGAGAACATGATTAATTAGATTTCTGGTTCTGTCTTTTACACTGAGAATGTTGCAACAACTTTAGCAAAGCCTAAACTTTTAATTCTTGACTCTATTCACCAAAGTGATCAATGTCAGAAATTTACCAGACTTTATTTTAATGCTATGTTTCATGGCTACCATGAACCTCTACCCTCCTCAAGTGAATCAGATGTCTAATGGAATACAGATAGATCCTCTACTTAATGATTTCCATCTCATTTTCATTGTTTACACTATGGCTTCTATTTCTGAAACATTTCCTTCACCTACCATTTAGAAATATGATAATCTTACATGTTGATTTTTCATTAGTCATTGTCTGATTTTTCCCCAGGTACATGTCAGTTACCCTCGCCTCTATAATATTTTGACTATGTAGGGGCAGAAAACTTTTCCCTTCTTCCCTCTAGTTTCTTTGACTGGTTTAATGATTAAACAGACTTAATAAACCAGATTAACAGGAGAAAAACAAATTTAATTTCATTTGCACAGGAACTCCATAAAAAATATGAGACTCAAACAAGTGACCAAAGCAGGCAGCTTTTAAACCTTTTAGACAAAGAAACACTAAATTTGTGAAGAATTGACAAGATTAAGGGGTTTGGGCCTGGGGTAGTAAATTAGTGAAGAAGAAATAAGTTTTGTTTATATAGCCTTCTTGGCCCTAAATTTCCTTCTATCCGGTGATAAGGATGCCTTCTACCCTCGGTGCAGCAGGCATAACTTTCACATGAGAGATTTATTTCCCACTTTTCGGAGGAGAAAGGAGGGTCAGAGTATCCTTCTTACACTGACTGTTTCTTAAGTAACTTTAATTCAAAATAATCAATATGACAAGGTGACCTACTTTAGGATGGCATATTCTGCTCTCTTTCAGTTGTATAACATCCACTACACCTAGTACATTCTTTATTGAACTATGTATTTCATGTATTTATATATATGTCTTTTTACATTCCTCTGATCCTTAGCATAGGATTTGCATGAGTAACGGCTCAGTAAATGTATGTTGTTAAATATTTTCTTGTTGTTAGGCTGGTGGATATTCAACAAACAGTAGAAATAAACAGCCTTTGCAGCCTGTTTCCACTAATATAGTTCATATGTACAAGAATGATCTTTTTATTTAAAAAAAAATGTGTTGGGATAATGCTTTCAAAGAAAAAGCCAAAGTCTGCTCATTTCCAAAATAAATTAGTGTACTATTATTCATGGTAGTACTTTGAAAATTGGGAGGTACTGGAAATGCCAATTTTGTGTGTATCCAAATCCCACCTGTAAAGCTGCAAATGTAATGCTCCACCCTCCCTGAATCTTCGTCAACCATGTTGGTCCCCACCTTGATTGGACTCCTTCATTGGGTCAGAGAGATAAATCGTGTGTTCTCATTATTCTGCCCCATAGAATATTTCTACTTTCCCTTCTATAAATGTGCTTTTTAAGCACCTCCTTATTCAGCACTAGATTCATGAGGCAAAAGGTATGGATTCAAATATAAACCATTGTGGATATCTTACCAATTTTTTTGTGTTTTTCTTACACTATTTAACTTTCTTCCATATACATTATCATATATTTCAAATATTATCTTGTGTTTCCTGAGTTGTCTCTAACAACTTCATTATACAGATACTGAAAGTGAGATCCAGAAATAATCAGTAAACTTCTGGAGTTTCATAGGCATTATAGCTTCATGACTCAAAAAGCTTACTCTTAATAGGTTCCTACTACAGTGTAAGGAACTTAGAGCATTATGCTAAGTGAGATGAGTCAGACAGAGAAAGACAAATACTGTATATCACTTATATGTGGAATCTAGAAAAGCTGAACTCATAGAAACACAGTGTAGATTGGTGGTTACCTGGGGCTCAGGGTGGCGGAGTTGGGGAGATGTGGGTTGAGGGGTAAAACCTTGCAGTTATAAGAGGAATAAGTTCTATAGATCTAATGCACAGCACTGTGATTATAGTTACAGTACTGTATTATATACTTCAAAGTTGATAATAGCCTAGATCTTAAGTAGTCTCACTACAAAATAAATAATAATTATGTGATGTAGTGCAGATGTTAGCTAATGATATGGGGTAACCATATTCCAAGATATAAATGCATCAAATAAACACTGTATTGCACATTTCCAGGAAGCACAAGAAAATGAGAAAATGGTGCCCCTGATTATGTAACATGGTGGCATTGGGAATACTCTCTGTATTGACCATCTTTTGAGTACTATTTTAGAATATGTGAATCATTTCAGGATGGTAATGTAGGGACCTGAAATTGGCCACCCCAAGATATGTCTCTTTGGCATCAGGATTATTTGAGCCTGATTGCTTTTGATAAACTGGGACAGGGAAGGAGGAATGGAACTTGCCCTTTCTTAGGACACATTTACACTTGTGAGGTAAATCTCTATCTGTAAAAGGTGCCTCCCTCTCTGCACCAGGAAGAAGAAAGGAGATGACCTTCTCTCTAGAAACTCTTCATCAATGCCAAAGGCAAGGACTTAAATCTGCATTTTATTGTGCTTGCCTGGTAACCTCCTGTAACTGACTTCCCTCCCACTCCCAACCTTGGCATTTCTTTAAGGATTGAGCATCCTTCCTTAGGCTAGGAACTGATTGCTGCTCTCACCTGTGATCGTCCAGCTCCAGACAATAGACTTGCCTCCTGCTACGCCCACCAAGACAGCAGACCCACTATCTGCTGTGTCCATCAAGCGCTGTGCTGACAGGGCAATCTTTTGACTATTGTGGGAGGGACATTTCAATCATATGTGAAACACCCAGTTTGGGAGTATATAACCACTCTGTGCACCTCACTTCTTCGGTGCCGTTTCTTCCTTCGGGAAGAAAGGCCCCAGGCCATGGTTCCTCATAAAGCTTTGTTTAATTTTCTCTTGCTATTCTGTCTCACGTGAATTTAATTTGTTCTCCAGCCAGACGAACCCACACTTGGGAAGAGGAAATGTCTTCCTCCCCTACAGTGACAAGTATAAATTTCCACATGTTCATTAAATTCTACTGCTGATTGTAACATAAAATAATTTATCCTTACTGTACATTCTGCCTCATTGCTATTAACTTTTTTCTTTACTGTAAAGCAGGTAAATGCAAAATCTGTGCGTACACAAAATAATTTACAAAATGATAAGTATAAGCCAGTGTATACATACAAATACTCCAGGTAATTCATTTCTGCTGAAACTCACTGGGAACTAGACAGAGACATAACCTTTTTCCAGGGTCCTACAAAGCTAGACCACATCTTAGGCTAAAATCATTAAAATAAAGAATTATTGGTTTGGGGTAAAGGACACGTTACTGATGTATTTCAATGCTTTTTTGTATTTTATTGTAATTAATTGTGTGATCATTTGTACAAATACACTTAATTTACTGTTATAGGAGATATTGTGGAGAACAAGCACAAGCTACGTAATTGTAATAATTTGCCACCTGTTAAACTGAAGACACTGATGCATATGTGTTACCCAAGAGCTTTGCTGCCATTATCTACTTCTCTGATACATATTTGAAGGAATGGGAAATTTCCTTGGAGAATTTATTCTTGTTCCTTTCCAAACTAACTTTCCCATCAGGTGCTTCTCTGTCCCAAGGGATGGCAAATCTCTTCAGGTCCCACGTTGTTGAGGCAAGTTCTAAATTTAGCTTCCTAAACATGACTGCCCCTGAAGACCATTTAGCATAACTTCCCTCTAACACTTTTCTTAAAACCTGAGCCTTAATGGCTGCATTATTATTAACATTTGGATAATTAACTTCCCAAAGGTATTTGTATTTAATTGAAGTTGACTTTCTTAACTCATGGAAGAAGATTACCCAGTTGGGTTTTAAGACATCAGAGACACGCAAGTAAGAAAAAAATATCTGTCTAATAACTTCTCTAGTGCCACAGTGGCTCTAAATATAATACTATCTAGGCAACTGTCTATTTATAAATTCTTTTCTTTATAAAATAGTTGAATGGCCCTTCGTCATGGGCCATTATGAATAAGTTCAGTGCATGATAACGGTACCAAGGAAAATCAGATTCACTAAATCTTCTTGCTGCTGGAAACAATATTAGGAGTACTCCTGGGTTGAATCAGTCATCCTTGCTTTTTTAATAGTAAAAGGGATAGTTATTCACTGAAAGATTCTATGAAAGTAACACCATTAATTTTACAAAAATGTATTGGATTTTATTGTTTGGAAAGCATTTCTAGGGATAAAAATTTATAACAACAAAATTCTGAGGTTTCTTATAGTCTAATGGTAAATGGAATTTGCTTTTTAAAAACGTTTTTGGTGTGAAAAGGAAAAAGAAAAAAACCCTTTTCTCTATATTTGAATATATAGAGAGAATATTTATGATAAGTATACGGATAGATAACTTCAAAAAACACATTTATAATCAGGACTCAGACCAAGAAATACAGCATTACCAGTATCATAAAAGCCTTTTATATGCTCCCTCCTAAGTCACTAATCTTTTACTTCCAAGGAGTAAATACCTTTTTGTTTTATCATGATAGATTAGTTTCATATTTTTTGAGTCACACAAGTGGATGACTACAGTATGCACTGATTCATTCAACAATATGCTTGTGGTATCCACCCGTGTTTCTGCATTCAGTTGTACTACATTCACTCTCATGGTTGTATAGTATTCTTTGTAAAAATATGTCATTATATCATTATTTATTTATTCTTTGTAAAAATATGCCATTATATCATTATTTATCTGCTCTTTAGTGTTCAAACCTCACGTTAAAGGTAATGGTTTAGGAAACAGAGTTGGATGATCAACAATGTTCTGAGGCACAGGGTGGTGTTTGAACCAAGTTTGGAGAATGCTGGAGGGAAGGAAAGGGCCTGGAGGAAGTGACTGAGTTGTGCATTGCAGCACAGGGATTGACTCATCAGGCCAGTCCCCTTGATCTCCATAATCTAGCTACACTTAAAATTCTTTAAATTCCACAGAAATCGCATGCTCCTGCCCACTTCAAGGCTTTTCTAATTACTGATACATCTGCCTAGAATTCTTTCTCTACCAGCTCTCAGTTAATTCCTACTTATCTCTTAGGTCCCAGATTGTCTCTAATTCCAGGAAGTTCTTTTTAACTTTGTTCACGACACTTGAACACTGTACTTGGGGTTTATAGCGTCCAGTCTTTCCACATTGTGGCATAATTATAGTTTCATTATAAATAATTTGAATGATTATTTAATTAACATTTGCCACTTTCATTAGGCGATAAGATTCATTAATATAAGAACTGTTGGATTCTGCACGAAATACAAAGCACATAAGACGTGCAACAGACACTTAGGAAACTCTCAATAGCTTTTAGAAATTAAATTAATGCATGAATAAAAGATTGAGAAAATGAAAATTTGGCAAAATAAGAGTCCAGAATTTTTCCACAAATAGGAGTACCAAATATAAATTTAAGACATAAAATGAAACATGGTGTATTTAGGGAATGAGACATATTTGTATGTCTGGAACATAGTATAAATATTTATTGGATCACCCAACATTACTTAAAATAATTTTGATTTTCATGTATTATAGTGTAACATTGGGATAAAATATATATACATATAACTTTTCAATGGAACTAATTTTTATTTAAGTTTTTTCAGAATCTCTTTCATATCCTTGTTCTGTAGACTGTAAATCAGAGGGTTTAACAGGGGAGTCACAAGAGTGTAAAAAATGAGATCATTTTGTCTTGATCCAGGGAGTAGGAAGAACTCAGCCAGAAATACATGAAGAGCAGAGCTCCCTGGAAAATTGCAACAACAGTTAAGTGGGAGGTGCAATTAGAGAAAGCTTTGAACCTTCCCTCAGTAGATTGGATCTTTAGCACTGCCAGGATGAAGAACAATAAGACACAAAAAGTCCTGAAAGAGTAATCAGTTCAATGAAACCAAAGATGGTGAATATCACTAACTCATTGACCTACATATCTGAGCAAGATATCAAAAGGAGAGGTGGGATATCACACAAGAAATGGTTAATCTCATTTGACCCACAGAAACATAAGCAGAATGTTAACACTGTATTTATTGAAGTATTCATAAGTCCAAACACATATACCCCGAGCTAACATCTGTGCCCATCTTCCTCCACTTTATATGTGGGATGCCTGTCACAGCATGGCTTGACAAGCTGTGCCATGTCCGCACCCGGGATCCCAACCGGCAAACCCCCGGCCGCTGAAGCGGAACACGCGAACTTAACCGCTGCACCACCCTGAGGGCTCCAAGGCCAAACTTTTAATTCTTCATACTTGCACCAAATTGATCAATGCCAAGAAAGTATGATGGTGTTTACAGTATGATTTTTTACTGTCCTACACAATCTTCCTCCAGTCAAATCAGACATCCAATAAACTCAAACAGACCCTCAACTGAAGTTTTTATCTGTTATCTTCTTAAATTTATTAAATTAATAAATTTCTTTATTAAGATGATTATTTTATTATTATTTATCCTTAATTATTTTTATCTTGTCTGTTTCATTTCTGAAACAATCCCTTATACCTTCCCATATATATATACACACAAGAGTTCTTTAATGGTCATATTAAATACTTTTTTTCCGCTAAGCATGCATGATTACATTCCTTCAATCACATGTCATCCAACTGGATTTTAATTATTTTATGACTATAACATACATTATACTTAGTACACTTTTTCTTGAAATATGTCTATTTCATTCATATATGTGTCTGTGTCTTTTACTACATTGTACTCTCTTAGAAATAACAGCAACATTTGGCAAATTTCTATTTATCCTGAAGCCTAGCATCAGGACTTGCATACGTAATGTCTAATTACTAATTGTTCTTAAATATTTTAGGTGACTAGACTGGTAGGTAATGGACAAATAGTAGAAATAAAGAGGTCTTTTGGGGACTGTTTCAACTAATATAGATCATACATACACCTGTTCATGAAAGAGGCTTTAGGAGACATCAGGGTTCTATTTGTTTCTTTTCTTTTTTTCTTTTTTGAGGAAGATTAGCCCTGAGCTAACTACTGCCAATCCTCCTCTTTTTGCTGAGGAAGACTGGCCCTGAGCTAACATCCATGACCATCTTCCTCTACTTTATATGTGGGATGCTTACCACAGCATGGCTTTTGCCAAACAGTGCCATGTCCACACCCGGGATCCGAACTGGCGAACCCCAGGCCACAGAGAAGCTGAAGATGTGAACTTAACTGCTGGGCCACCAGGCCAGCCCCCTATTTGTTTGTAAAATAATTTAGTTGGCTTTTCTTCATTTCAATTGTTACAAAGTTGAAAATTATTGGAGTGGAACTATGTATCCTTTCCAAATCCTTCCCAACAGCTATGATTTAATGCTCCATTATCCCTGAACCTTTGTCATTGTGGTCCTTGGTTTGATGGAATGCCATGAGCAGGAAGCAGAGTTAATCACTGACATGACTGGTATCAACTTTCATCTACCCTCCTTTTTGTAATGTGAATTTTAAGTACATTTCAATCACTGTTTTATGCTCTGTATGTGCACGCAAAGAATCAGAAAAATTCATACACACACATATATTTAATTTGAATACAGATTGTCCCTAACATACTATGCTTCAACTCCACATTTTTTTTACTTCATGTTGGTGTGAATGTGATACGCATTCAGGAGAAACCATACTTCAAAGTTTGAATTTTGTTCTTTTCCTGGGTTAGCAATATTCCACAAGATACTCTCTCATGATGCTGCGCAGTGGCAGTGAGCAGTAGCTCCCAGTCATCCATAGGATCATGAGAGTAAACAACCCGTACTCTACAGTGGACTGTGTTGCCAGCATATTTTGGACACTATTCTGGACCCTCATAGGGAGAGAGAGAAATTGATGACCTTGTTGCCATAGCATCCCCATCCTGCATTAATTAATCTTAATTCAATGCTTCAAACATTTTTCAGGCCCAGTGTGTTTTCATTTCTATTTGTTAACGGTGAGTGCCCATGCAAGTATCCTATTCTTCACTTTCAGTACAGTATTCAATATATTACATGAGATGTTCAATAAAATAGGGTTTGTGTTAGATGATTTTGCCCAACTGTAAGTATTCTGAGCATGTTTAAGGTAGGCTAGGTTAAGCTCTGATATTTGGTAGGTTAGATGTATTAAGTGCATTTTTAGCATGATATTTTGAACTTAGGATGAGTTTATCGTGATATAACTGTATCTCAAGTTAAGGAGAATCCATATGTGAAAAGCTAATAACATAAGAATGTGGAAATGAGAATTTTCAAGGTTCTACGACAGACTGATGGTACCTGTGTCTGATTAAAGATATTTTCAAATTCTTTGACACTTCTCCCATGGAGATATGGTATCTTTTCTCCCTCCTTTTAAATTTAGGCTGGCCTCTGACTACTTTGATGAATACAGGATAGAAAAACTAGCTCTGTCACTCTGGGGCTAGCTTTCAAGAGGCGTATACATACAAATATAATTATTTTAACATAGTTAACAATGATCAAAAACTAGGAAAAAATATGCCCACCAGTACAAAAATATGTAATTGGATTAAGATATTTCCATAATGTGGAATACCATGTAATCATTCAAAGAAATACATCAGAGCCCCTTGTATTGATGTAGAAGCATTTGCAAAAGCCTACAGTCAATTTGGAAAATTAACATACAATGAATTACATATACACTATTTTATGGAAAGCGAATGATGATTATATATTTACCAATGAATGAACTTGACAAAAAAATAAGAAAAGATAAAGGGCAAGCTGTTATCAGGGGTTTTCAGGAGCATACATTAGAAGGAAGGATGAAGCATACTGGAGTTCAATGTGTGGAATGAAGAAATGGGGGAGAAAAGTATCCACTAAAAAAATAAAATTCTGGGCCAGTCCCAGTGGCCTAGTGGTTAAGTTCGATTTCCTCTGCTTTGGCAGCCTGGGTTCGGTTCTCGGGTTAGCCCTACACCACTTATCTAACAGTGGCCATACTGTGACAGCATCTCTCATACAAAATAGAGGAAAAGTGGCAACAGATATCGACTCAAGGTGAGTATTCCTCAGCAAAAAGAGGAGGATTGACAATAGATGTTAGCTCAGGGTAAATCTTCCTCAGTGTAAAAGAAAAAAGAAAAGAAAATTCATAAATTTATGATATAATCTCCTTTTTAAATTATAAATATGTGTGTTTGTGTATTTCCATTTATGTATGTCCATGAGGATATTATTTCCCAGTTTTATTGAGATGCGATTGACACATAACATTGTACTAGTTCAAGGTGTACAAAATAATGATGTAATATGTGCAGATACTGCAAAACATTGTCACAAGTTTAGTTAACATCCACCATCTCCTACAGTTTCAGATTTTTGTGTGTGTGATGAGAACTTTTAAGATCTACTTTCTCAGCAACTTTCAAATAGATAATACAGTATTGTTAACTATAGTTACCATTTGGTACATTACATCCCACGAATGTATTTATCTTTTAACTGGAAGTTTCTACCTTTTGGCCATATCCACCCATTTCCCCCACCCATCATCCACCATCTCTGGCAACCACCAATCTGTTTTGTTTCTATGAGTTTAGTATTGTTTTTTTTTAGATTCAACATATCAGTGAGATATTACAGTATCTGTCTGTCTTTGTCTGATATTTCACTTAGCATAATGCACTCAAAGTCTATCCACGGTGTACCAAATGGTAGGTTTTATTTTTGTTTTTAGTGGCTAAATAATATTCCATTATATATATACCACACCTTATTTATCCATTCATCTTTTGATAGAGACTTAGGTTGTTTCCACATCTTGACTACTGTGAATCATGCCGCAATGAACATGAAAGTGGTGGTTATCTTTGATTTCTGGTTTTAATTTCATCTGAATAAACACTCAGGAATGGGATTGCTGGATCATACAGTAGTTCTATCTTAATGTTTTAAGGAACCTTGATGCTATTTTCCATAGCGGCCATACCAAGTTACATTTACATCGACAGTGATCAAGGGTTTCCTTTTTTGTACATCCTCATCAACATTTGTTATTTGTTTTTTGATGATAACCATTCTAGGCATAGAGAGCTGATGATAGCCAGGTGTGGGGTAATATCTCATTGTGGTTACAATTTGCATTTCCTGATGATTAGTGATATTGAGCACTTTTCATACACCTGTTGTCCATTTGAATATCTTTTTGGAAGAATTTCTATTCAGTTCACTGGCCCATTTTTTAATCAGATCGTCTTTTTGGTATTGAGTTGTGTGAATCATTACTGATATGTGAATTGCATGTATTTTCTTCCATTCTGTAGGCTGTCTTTTCATTGTGTCAATAGTTTCCTTTACTATGCAGAAGCATTTTAGTTTGATATAAGTCCTACTTGTTTATTTTTGTTTTTGTTGTCAAATCCAAAAAAATCATTGCCAAGACTGATGTCAAGGAGCTTACCCCCAATGTTTTGCTTAGCAGTTTTATAGTTTCAGGTCTTGTGTTCAAGTTTTCAAGTCATTTTGTGTTGACATTTGTAAATGGGGTAGATAGGAGTCCAGTTTCATTCTTTTGTAGTGTCTTTCTAGTTTTCCCAGTACCATTTATTAAAGAGACTATTTTCCCCATTGCATATTCTTGGATCCATTGTTGCAAATTAATTTAACATAAATGAGTGGGTTTATTTTCAAGTTTTCTATTCTGCTTCGTTAATCTATATCTGAAAACTTGTCTGTTATTATGCCAATAACATATTCTTTTGATTACTATAACTTTGCAATACAGTTTGAAATCGTAAAGTAAGGTGCCTCCAATTTTGTTCTGCTTTCTCAAGTTTGCGTGGCTATTAGAGCATTTTTTGTTTCCACACAAATTTTAAGATTGTTTTTTCTATTTCTATAAAAATGCCATTAGCATTGCTATAGCCTTCTAATTAATACTGGCCCTAATATTGGTTCCCCTACATTAAGCCCAGCATATATGAGGTTAAAACCAAAAGTGCTCATCCCCTTTCCCTGACTCTTTAGTTACACTAATATGTAAATATCTGCTTTTTTAACCTGTGACTCCCTGAGCTTTACAACTAAATAGAAGTTAGAAATTGTAAAAGCCCAGGTGGCCTCATGCTGGGCTCAGGCTACTCACAGGTCCTTGAAGTTTATTACAGGGAAACTGATGTCCAGAGAATATCAAGAAACTGAATCTTCCCAGAGCTTCCTGGCACCAGAATCCACCATCCACCACAGAGGCAGACAACCAAGGGCAGGCAGGTGAAGAATCCCTTATCTAATAGGCTGTCCCTCCTTGAAAGCACCCTAAAGCTGGTGGGAAAGCGCTGACCAGCATGGTCATAGACTTCCCCCCTCTACATTCCTCACAAACCTCTGAAATCTTTTCCCAATTTCTTAGTGGGTAGCCAGCAATTCTTAAGGCACTAGCCATTGCTTTGCTCCCTCTGCTTGGCAAAAAAAGTAAAGCTGGTTTTCCTTTTTACCCAAGACTCTGTTCTCATTATTTGGATTGGCACTGGGTTCAGAGACCAAACTTTCAGTCACAGCATACTGATAAAGATTGCATTGGATATGTAGACTCCTTTGGGTAGTATGGACATTTTAACAATATTAAATCTTCCAACGCATGATCGTGGAACATCTTGCCATTTATTTGTGTCTTCTCCAATTTCTTTCATTGATATACTATAGATTTCAGTATATAGATCTCTTATTTCCATGGCTAAATTGATTCCTAAGTATTTTATTCTTTTTGATGGAATTGAAAATGGAATTTTATTCTTACTTTATCTTTCTGATAAGTCATTGTTAGTGAATAGAAATGAAATTGATTTTTGTGTACTGATTTTGCATCCAGAATTTTACTGAACTAGTTTGTTAGTTCTAACTGTTTTTTTGGTGGAGTCTTCAGGGTTTTGTATATATAACATCATGTTATCTGCGAATGGAGATAATTTCACCTTTTTCTTTCCCATTTGCATGTCTTTTACTTCTTTTAATGCTCTGGGTGGAACTTTCAGTACAATGTTGAATAAAAGTAGAAAGTTTGGGCATCCTTATCTTGTTCCTCATCTTAGGAGGAATGATTTCACCTTTTCACTGTTTAATATGATGTTAGCTGTGGGCTTGTCATTTATGGCCTTTATGTTGTGGTAAGTTACCTCTCTCCCTAGTTTGCTGAGAGTTTTATAATGAAAAGATGTTGAATTCTGCCACTTGTTTTTTCTTTCTCTATTGAGATGATCATGTAATTTTTTCTTTCATTTTTTTAATACAGTGAATACACTGATTGATTTTCAGATGTTGAACCATCCTTGTATCCCGGGAATAAATCACACTTGGTCATGGTCTATGATCTTTGTAATGCATTATTGAATTTGGTTTGCTACTGCTTTGTTGAGGATTTTTGTTTCCATATTCATCAGGAATATTGGCTTTTAGTTTTCTTTTGGTATCTGGATATTGATGGCCTCATAAAATGAGTTTGGGGTTGCTTCCTACTATTCTATTTCTTGTAAGAGTTTGAGAAGGATCAGTATTAATTCTTTAAATGCTTGATAGAATTCACCAACGAATTACTGATTCAACCTTCTTACTAGATTGGTCTATTCAGATTTTCTACTTTTTCATAATTCAGTCTTGTTAGCTTGCATATTCTAGGAATTTATCAATTTCTTCTAAGTGGTCCAATTTTTTGCATACAATTGTCCATAGTATTGTCTTATGTTCCTTTGTATTTGTATCAAGTGTAATGTCCCTTCTTTCATTTAAAATATTATTTGATACCTTTCTCTTTTTTTCTTGGTTGAATCTAGCTAAATGTTTGTCTATTTTGTTTATCTTTTCAAAAAATCAACGCAATTTGATTGATTTTTTGCACTGTCATTTTTGTCTCCATTTCTTTTATTTCAGTTCTGATCTTTGTTATTTCCTTCCTTCTTCTAGAGGTTGGCTTAGTTTATTCCTCTTTTTCTGTTTCCTTGAGTTATGAAGTTATGTCTTTTTTTCTTAATGTAGCATTTCTCACTATAGACTTTCCTCAGAACTGCTTATGCTGCATCCCTTGACTTTTGGTATGTTGTCTATTTTTATTTGTCTCAAGATATTTTTTTGAATTCTCTTTTAATTTCTTCTCTAACCCATTGGTTGTTCAGGAACATTTTATTTAATTTCCACATATTTGTGAATTTTCCAGTTTTCTTCTTCTAATTGATTTCTGGTTTCATACTACTGTGATTGGAGAAGATGCTTGACATGATTTCAGTCTTCTGTGGCATTTCTGAATGAAAGCCCTGTTGGCCATCAGAATCAAGTGATGTGGGGACACATCACTCAGATGGTACCCACAAAATCTGGGGTGCAGACATATGAACAAGCTCCTCCCAGGAAGATAAGGGTGACTTAGGGTGGCTAGGAGTGAGAGAGTGTGGGAGGACTCTGCAGCTTTCCTGTTCTCCAGGGAGGATCTCAATCAGCCTCGAGTTGCATGTTAAATTTGAAACCTGACTCTCAGGCAGCAGCTTTTAAAATATGCAATATAAACCAATCAGAGAATGACTAGGAGAGGGGTTTTTTGCCTTCTTTCTCTGCTCTAAGCCCTGGTGTAATAGCTGCAGCTAGTGCCGTCTTCCCTTAATAACTGCTGTTTTGTTTGTTTAGTCCTGTGGTTCCTATATTTGTTCTAGTAGTTTCTTCGTGGATTTCTTTGATTAGGTTCATACAGGACCATGTCATATATAAATAGGACACTTACTTCTTTCTTTTTAGTCTGGAAGCCATTTATTTCAATTTCTTCCCCGATTGCACTG
This sequence comes from Equus asinus, assembly GCF_041296235.1. Classification (NCBI taxonomy): domain Eukaryota; kingdom Metazoa; phylum Chordata; class Mammalia; order Perissodactyla; family Equidae; genus Equus; species Equus asinus. The sequence continues at coordinate 18,677,457 of NC_091806.1, forward strand.
AACCCTTAATGCGGTACTGAATAAAAGTTATGAGATATGCTTGTATTCTTCCCAGTTATGGGGAAGAGCATTCAGTCTCTCAAAATTAAGTGTGTGTATATATATATATAATGCAAGCTCCATTGGCTTTCAGAGCTAAGAGATTTGGAAGCCTCTTCCTCTGGTGGGAGTGTTAAAAGTTGGGGCACAATGTGTGGGGTCCAAATACTTTACTCCTCTGTGAGAAGCTGGGAGCTAGGTGTTTCTCCCCAATTGTATGTCCCTTTGCTGAGGGTGGTGCTTATGGCTAGAGTGTATCTGAGGGGTTTTTTTTACCTGTTTCAGTGTGGATATTTTCTCATTGCTCAATGTGTAGGAGTCACTCAGGTAGTTTCTTGATTTCTTTTGGAGAGAAGTGGACCACGTGTAGCTGTTCATTTGTTGTGTCATGGGAGAAGAAGCATTCAGGAGCCTTCTCTGTCACCATATTTAAAGACCACCCATGGTTCTGATAATACTGTATTTGAACAATAATATTTTCCATCAGTCATTGGGCATACGTAAGAAGGATGTTATGTAGAGTGACTAAGAAGGCAAGGGAATGATGAAGGTTGAAGTAGATAGGCTGGAATACATAAAGCCTTTTGATGCAGTGCTCCAAATTTCTGTAGAATACCAAGATAAGGAGTCATTATAGGCCATCATCCAACCTTCTATTTGAGTCATGATTCCCTAAGAAAATATTTCCCATAATGTGTTATTCAACCTCACAACTTTAAAGAAAGGAGGCCCACAGTTAATTGAATCAGTAAATTCTATTCTTTGAATTCCATTCATAGACCTTAAAATTCCATTCTCTTTACTTCACACCCACAAGATCTGATAAAACAGTCAATAGATAGATCAAATCAGTCTTTAGATGCTGTAATATATAGCTGCCATAAAGGAGGGAGATGGGTTAATCAGATTACACGTTTGCATCCTCTAACTAGCAGCAATCCACTGACACTCCATTTTTCTTGGACAATATATTTCAAACATGTTTTCTAACATGTTGGTGTTCATAACTAACATTTTCAAAAGAATACGTGTTAATTGGGAAAATATGGTATAGATGGAAACACTTAAAGACTCACCAAAAAAATATATTGTTCATAGGTTTTTTTCCAGCTTCATAACTAGTAAGAAGTCACAGTGTGTCACAAATGCCATCTTGAAAAGCAGGAGTTCTTCTTCAGTTTTACTTCCCTTCTGAAATATTTTCTCACAAAGGCATTTTAAAATAGAAGCTAGAAAATCTAAGACATTCAGTGGCTTTTAACTTCAACAATTGTAATGGATAATTGAGAGGGCCCTTGAGTTTTATGTGGTTCTTCTAATATGTGGCCACATCCATGTTGTCTCAACAAGCTGATTCAGTGCTTTAACCATCAGAAACTACAGCAGAGACAGATAAAGTAGACAAACATTAGGAATGTACAAAGGCAAATGCTATTTTCTTCTAGTGTGATTAATATGTAGGTCTTTATAGATCTTAGTATCCACAACCATCTCTGTACTTTCTTAAAAGTTATTTTATTTATATATATATGCCATATTCTCATTTAATTGTGTTACTAACTTCTAAGAGGCACTCAAAAATGTTATCTTGTGGCTGGCCCTGTGGCCGAGTGGTTAAGTTCGCGCACTCTGCTTCAGTGGCGCAGGATTTCGCCAGTTCGGATCCTGGATGCGGACATAGTACCTCTGATCAGGCCATGCTGAGGTGGTGTCTCAAAATATGCAACTATGTACTGGGGGCACTTGGGGAGAAAAAGCAGAGAAAAAAAAAGATTGGCAACAGTTGTTAGCTCAGGTGCCAATCTTTAAAAAAATTTTTTTTAAATGTTATCTGGTTTCTAATTTATTATTTATTTGTTTTCCCATTTTGTGTCCCACTGTGCAGTGCTTTGGATAATGGATAGAAACTTCAGTTCTTGAGTAAATAATGCTTTAAATCTCATACTGAAGGCAGTGATTTGATAAACATGGAGATATTAAAACAATGCTTAAAGGAGGTTGTTGTGTGTGAACTACAAAACAGGACATTTAGCCAGAGATGAAAAGGGGAAAGCAGGGAAGGAAATTTTCCTGGAGGGTTGTTGGAGCAGTTGATTGTTGATAATTACAGCACAATGATGTACTTTACCAGGGCCCTTTTCACTGCTCTTTATAACCAAACCAACTGGAATTATTTTCTTCTTTTTTCCAGTTTTATTGAGATAAAATCAGCAAAGAACACTGGGTATGTTTAAGGTGTACAATGTATGTTTTCATATATGTATAATTTGTGATCGATTTCCACTATAGGTTAATAAGCAAATCCGTCACCTCGCATAGTTACCATTTTTTTGTTGTGTTGAGAACATTTAAGATCTACCTTCTTAGAAAATTTCATATATGCAATACAATATTTTTAACTATAGTCACCGTGCTGTACATTAGATCCCCAGAACTTCATTTTATAACAGAAAATTTGTACCATCTGACCAACATCTACACATTTCCCCCAAACTTCAGCCCCTGGCAACCACCAATATACTCTCTGTTTCTGAGTTCACCGTTTTTATATTCCACATATAAATGAGATCATACAGTATTTGTCTTTCTTTGTCTGACTTATTTAACTTAGCATTATGCCCTCAAGATTCATCCATGTTGTAGCAACCACGACTTCTTTATCTCTAAAGAGTCATGAACTTGTCCAAGTTAAGACTTCTCTAATTGTCAGATCCTCTGCCTACCACCTTTTCCTCTCTCATCTTGCATCTTTTTAGATTTGAGACTCAATGTGTCCATCCAACAAAGACATTATCTTATATGAAACATTTTGCTTTAGATATAAAGCCCTCAGTTTTTAACTCATATTATTTTGAGGCTTATTAATTATTTGAGTGCTTAGTCAATTAATGTCAATTACTCCCACTAGATTATAGGATTCATTGGTATAGAAACTACTGGATGTACCACGGAATACAAAGCACTTAAAAGTTAAAAGTTCACTTAGTAAATACACAATTAATTTTAGTGTAATAAATTAGTATTTGAACAAAAAACAAATCAATAAATATCTGCCAAAATTGGAAGTCAGGAAAGATTTCAACAAGGAAAGAGTATCATATGTAAATTCTAGACACATCACGAACTATGACATGTTTGAGGAACTGAATATTATCTGTGAGCTTTAAAACAAATACTAGGGACTGGCCCGGTGGCACAATGGTTAAGTTCACATGTTCCACTTCTCGGGGGCCCGTAGTTCGCCGGTTCGAATCCCGGTGCGGACATGGTACCACTTGGCAAGCCATGCTGTGGTAGGCATCCCACATATAAAGTAGATAAAGATGGGCATGGATGTTAGCTCAGGGCCAGGCTTCCTCAGCAAAAAGAGGCGGACTGGCAGTAGTTAGCTCAGAGCTAATCTTCCTCAAAAAAAAAAAGAAAAACAAATACTAATTTTATTAAATCAAAGTATTTGAGATACCTTTGCTTCTCTTGTATCATGCCATACAATTTTACAAAAGCAACAACCACAATATGAGTTTGTGCGTGTGTATTTAAATTACGTATTTAAAACCATCTATTAGTTTCCATTCTTTCCAGGGCCTTTTTCACATCCTTGTTCCGCAGGCTATAAATTATAGGATTTAACATAGGAATCACAAGGGTGTAAAACAACGAGGACATTTTGTCTTGATCTAGGGAGTAGGAAGAGCTTGGCCTGAAATACATGAAGAGCATAGTTCCCTGGAAAATTGCCACAGTGATTAGGTGGGAGATGCAGGTGGAGAAAGCTTTGAACCTCCCCTCAGCAGAGTGGATCTTCAAGACTGACAGGATAATATAGCAATAAGAGATAAGAACTCCCGAAATGGTACTCAGTTCAATGAAGCCAAAAATGGTGAATAACACCAACTCATTGACCTGTATATCAGAGCAGGAAAGGATGAAAAGTGGTGGTAAATCACAGAAGAAATGATTAATCTCATTTGACCCACAGAAACATAAGCGGAACGTTAATGTTGTGTGTATCAAAGCATCTGCCGTTCCCACCAGATAAACCCCGGCCATGAGCAGGGAGCACACCCTGCTGGACATGTTGACTCTATAGAGCAAGGGGTTGCTAATGGCCTTGTACCGATCAAAGGCCATCACTGCCAGCAGTAGACACTCAGAATCTGCAAAGATACAGAAGATCAAGAATTGCAGAGCACAGCCGAAGAAAGGGATTGATCTGTTCTTGGCAAACAAGTCCACCAGCATCTTGGGCCCAACTGCTGTGGAATAGCAGAGGTCACAGAAAGAGAGGTGGCTGAGGAAGAAGTACATTGGTGTGTGCAGCTGGGAATTTATTCTAATTAAAATGAGCATTCCAAGATTTGCCAGAAGATTAACGAGATAAACAACCAGAAACACGGTAAATAGGGTTACTTTCATCCTAGTGTTGTTGGTGATTCCAAGAAAAATGAATTCAGTCATGGAGGAGCAATTTCCTCTATTCATTCTTCTTTTTCTTGTCTAAATTTTTGAGAAAATGATCAAGAAAAGGATAGATGCATGTTTAACTCTTCTGGACATCCACAAATATCCATGAGGCAGACCATAATTTCTTTCTGCAATTGTCTTTTTTATACTCAGAAAATTACCTGGTCATGTGTCATTCTTTAAAAAGGCATTGCAGTCTGTAAAATAATAATAAAAAATACCTGGAATAAGGAGTTGAGAAACTTTGATCTAAGCCTAGATGCCATTCCTGAAGTATGCGACTTCGTACAAGCTCTTTAATTTCTCTGAGCATTACCTTCTTTATCTCAAGGAAGAGATTTGGATGATTTTAGGTCTCATTACATCTCCAAAATGATACGGAAGAAACATCAAGGTTAGAGAGACCATATTTTAGGATACAGGGCGAACCATTTTCTATGCTCGAAAATAATCACATGGACACAAAAAAATGATTACCATGGTTATGTTCTTCAGAAACTGTATTGGTTTAAATGATTTTGTGTTAATTCTAGATGCAATGAGCATCTCTAACTGATAATAATGAAAAAATTACGTTACTGGTCTTGGTCTATGTTGTCTTTAGTATTTGGTGAGACAGGAAATAAACATTACTGACCTTTTCTCTAGAAGTGTGGTATTGTTTTGTCACAATATTCGTTACCTATTTGTGGAGTGATCTGGTGCGAAAGGAGGAGTCTCTTGACCAAACAAAGAAGAGTGCTAAAAAGAATTTGAAACAATAGAATTTAACATATGCATTTGCATCTCTTTGAATTTCAAATAGTATTTTATATTAAAAAATGGAAGGAGTACTAGGGACAATAAATGCTTCTCAGATATATAGGCTTCTCTTCCTTGTGTACGCATGTATTTATGTGTGCATGTCATGTCATCTGTTTGCATATGTGTATGTCTTTGTTGATATATAAGAATTGGAATGTGGGTGATGGATACTTTTTTTTAGACTTAACTAAATATGGCATATGGTCCACATGGTGTTATTCATACATGTTGTTTTTTGTAATGTGGTACCTCAATTACTTTTAAAATTTAAAAAACCCAGCTAAATTCATGTATGTACTTGCTCAGTGATAAAAGGCTAAAAGGCTTTCCAGTAAACCTAGATAAAAAGAAAATGATTAAAATGTTATTTAGTGAATATTAATAATTTCAGTCAAATTCTGTCAGTCCTGAGAAGAAAAGATCATCTGTGGCCCTTAAATTTCAGTTTATTAAACTGAGTAAACAGGCATAAAATGATTCATTTACAAATCTCTCATTTTTTTCCAAAAAATTAAGCTTTTTCCCCATATAGTCTTTAAATTTGGAGACTTGAGAACCTACCTGAGATGAGCAGGTCTTCAGTAGCTAAACAATAGGCAGATGACATTTTATTTTACCAGGTAACATTTGGGACTTAAATCTCTGAAGCTGTTGCCCTTAGGCTTTGATGTTATGTAAATATGTCATTAATTATATTTCTGGTTCTGTATATTCCCCCATGAATATAGTGACAATTTCAGTAAAGACTGAGTCTTAATGCTTCACTTACTGTCACTTAATTGGTCTATGTTAGGAAAAAAACTGCAAATGATATTTATGATTGCTTCACAGCTACCTCCTTCTGTATTCAAAGCAGACTCCAATGAAATTCAAATAGTACCCTACTTAATCCTTTCCACCTCCTTTCTATTGTTCATTTTGTTTCTTCCATTTTTGAAACGTTCTCATCTATGACCATGTTTATGAATATTACTAATCTTCAATGATATTTTTTATTTTTTTCTAAATATTACTCATATACTATAAGTCCATCCTTTAACGTGTATACTTCTTTGGGTTTCAGTATATTCACAAGGTTGTACCGCCATTACCCCTATCTAATTCCAGAACATTTTTCATCATTCCAATAAGGAACCCGTAACTATTAGCTGTCACTTCTCTTTATCCCCTCTCCTCAGCTTCTGGCAATCACTAATCTACTTTCTGATTCTATATGTTTCCATATTCTATACTTCTCATGTAAACAGAATCATACAATATGGGTTTTCTTGTGCATCAGGCTTCTTTCACTCAGCATCTTGTTTTCAAAGCTCATCTACGTCTTTGCAAGTGTCATAATTTTGTAGCATTTTATGGCTGAATAATATTTTCTTCATAGATATGACACATTTTATTGATTTATTTATCAGTTGATGAAGATTTAGTTTGTTTATACATTTTGGCTGTTATGCATAATGATGCTATGAACGTTCTGTTAATGCTACCTTTCAAGACCACTCTCATCTCCAAGTATTTTCTTACCCCCATCCCCTCGTCACATGTCACTTACATGCATTTCATTCATCTTATGATTCCATCACATTCTCCACACTTAATACTCTCTTTCTTGAATTATATTTAATTTATTCATATAAGAATTTCTCTATTACACTTAAGGTTTCAGGAATAAGATCAATGTTATTTTTTATATTCCCTGAAGTCGCTAAAACAAGGATTTTTCAAGGTAAATGCTTTCTACATATTTATTGTTAAGTACTTCAGACTACTAAAAATGGAAGATGATGAACAAAGAATAAAAATACAATGGATTGGGGGATTTTTTTCCATTAATAAAGCTCATGTGTACAAGAATGATTCACTTAAACATGTTTGCATGGATAACACTTTTTCTAAAAAAAGCAGCGTTACACTGTTTTTCTAAAAATAATTTTAGTATGTGATTTTCCATACTAGTTCTTTGCAAATTGAGAAATACTGGAATTTTCTCTTTTACATCCTCCCTAAATACTTCCCAAGAGATAGCATTGTTATTCCCCATACTTCTTGAACCTTGGTCTACCATCTTGATATCTGATATGATATGACTACCTCCAAAGATCCCAGAGCTAATGTTGCTTTCACAATGACCTGAGATTAAAATATCTGTCACTCTTCTTTCTATATGTGTGCTATTCAAGTATTGCTACATTCAATGGCTTTGCTAAGTACATGCACAGCAAAAAGAGATCACATGCTACACACTCATGAATTTAATTAAAATGTTAAAAGCTATTCATAAAAGAATCTGGAATATGAATTTTAGAGTCTTACAAGGGGCTCATGATAGTTTTGGCACATTAAAGATGACTGTACACATCTTTACACACTTTCCTTAGAGACAGAGTGTCTATTTATTACCCTTTTGAATTTTTCTTGTCTTTTAAATGCTTTGACTAACAGAAATTGGAAGAAATATTGTGTGTCACTTCTGAATCTAGCCTTTAAGAAGATAGTCTCTGAAAGCCATGAGATGCCACATAGGAAGTCCAGCTAACCTTCTAGAAAACCACTTGACACACTCTGAGGTTACATGCAGTGGGAAGGGGAGCACTTGAGTCAATCTTTCTAGCCATTCTCATCCTGGAGACAGTTATGAAAGACCCTACAGCCTAGACCAACATCTAGGTCACCATGTGACCGCAGTCAACATGAGGAAACAGAGAGTATAGCCCAGTGGTTGCTATTTTAAACCATGTATTTCTGGGATAGTGTTTATATAAGAAAAGATAACAGAATGTAATGAGATAATTTTTTCCAGGAAACATTTATTATTATTATCAGACGCTTTTTTGGGATAATTTGATATTACTGTTATGTACTATTATGTAAGATAGATAGCTGATAGATAGGTAAGTAGACTGTTAGAGACAGATGTTAGATCAATAGATGACAGATAGATAGATAGATAGACTGAAGAAAATACTTGCAACTCTTACTTCTGATAAAGAATGCGTAGCCAGAATACATAACGAATCTCGTCAAAAATAAGAAAACACACAACTCAATAAAAAAATGGAATTATTTGAAAAGATACCTCACCAAAGAAGATATATAAATGTCAATTAACACTTAAGAATGTGCTTAGCATCATGTTATTAGGTAAATATGAGTCAAAGCAACAGTGAGAAACCATGATATACCTATTAGATGGGCTAAAATTAAAAATACTTCTTATACCAAATATTAAGGAAGAAGTTGTGGAACCTAAACTCACATGCACTGCCATCAGGTATGTAATATACTATATCATTTGAAAACCAATTTGACAATTTCAAAGGATGTTATACATATAGTTGCACTATCATCCAACTATTTCATTCTTGAGTATTTACCCAAGAGAATGTAAATCATTTGTTCGTATAATGACTTGTACATGAATGTGATAGCAGTTTTATTTTTAATAGCCACAAAACTAGGAACACAATTCAAATATCCCTCAATAGGTGAATGGCTACACAAATGGTGATATATTCATTCATTGGAATACTAACATGAAACAATAGAAATGAATCTCAAAATAATTATGGTGAATGGAAGGAGGCACCTAAGAGACAGTATATACTGTGTGATTCTACTTACACAAAATTATATAAAATGTAAACTAATCTATAGTGACAAAATCCATATCAGTGGTTGCTTGATGTGGAGTGAAAACGAGGGATGAAAAAGGAGCACAAGGAAATTTCAAGGGGTGATGGATATTTTCACTGTTTTCAGGGTGGTGATGGTACAACCAAGGATATTTGGCAGAAAGAGAAAAAAATAGTACCTTCTATTAATAGCTACATATTCATCAAATTATCCCACATTGTTCTATAAATGGACCATGTAGAAAGAAAGAAAGCCTATTTCTAGACTCAATTCTTTATCCAACTATCTCTAAGTGTTTGATTCATCCAAATTCTCCGTTCCTTAGTTTCCTTACCAGAAATACTTGGTCTAGATGATTCACATGAATATTCCTAGTACTGAAAAGCTGGGAAAGAATCACAAAAGCAGTGTATGATGGTCTAACAGATTCAGAAATAAACATCTGAAATCAATTGTGCCTACGAAAGGTGAAAATTTTGATAACAGAAGGCTTATGTTTCCTTTTTAGAAATGTGTATATGTATGTGTATATTTGAAATATACAAATATATATTATATATACCTTTGAAAATTATCAGGACAGTGCTTTCTTTTTCTTACTAATCTCGTCTATGTACCCTATGTACCAGTCAGAAGAAAGGCCATTCATTATTCTCCAATTATGTTATGTAGTTTCATGTATTTGCATGATTTCCTTCAACTCATTCTTACCTTATAAAAGCTTTCCTTTGCCTCTCCCCATCTTTCTAGCTCTATTACTACCACCATTAAGCAGTTATTTTAAAAAAAAAACTGCCCATTAAGAAAACCCTAGATTCAGATAGCTTCAAGTTTTATTAGACAATTCACACAATTGATACATGAGTAACATCAACCTTGCCTAAACCCTTCAGAGAACTAAAAATGAGGAACACATTTCCAGATTTTTCAATGAGGCTAAAATGATAATGGCATCAGGTGTGGAGAAGGAGCATAGAGCTAATAACAAGGGCTTTTACTCACCAAGGCTGACGTGGCCACAGCCACTCTCCAGCGCCAAATGTGCCAATAGTGAATACAATCATCAGACATACATGGCACGTTCCCTGAGGGTCCAGCCAGCATCTCACAAATTGATTACATTTGATTTCATTCATCTGGAAGAATCAGTACTTTATTCTTACTAGAATATGAGTTACTCTCAATATGGATTTATCATTTTTGACCAAAATTCTTTTGTCAAAACTACTGTCTTTGGATTTATAGAATTCTTTATTCATCATCATATTCTGTCACATAACATTGCTTCAAACCGAGTGGCTCATTTTACAGCAAAGGAAACGTGACAATTTGCTTATGCTTAAAAACTCTTTAGTCTTACAACATTCCCCATCATCCTAAAGCACATGACTTTGTTGAAAACTTTACAGGTTTGTTGAAGGCTTCATTTTGCCACCAGTTAAGCCAACGCTTTCTGGGGCTCGGATCATGTTCTCCAGAGTGCAGCATGTGCTCTAAACTGCTGTTTTATCTATGATGCTTTTTTCCCCAATAGCCAGGATTTTGAGTCTGGGAATCAAAACGTGGAAAAGGAGTAGCATTTCTCACTATTCTTCTTAATGGTTCACTAACAAAAATTTTGCTTCCCATCCTCACAATTTAAGGTTTGCTGGTCTTTGTTCCTAAAGAAAGAAAGAGAGAGAAACAGAGATGGATAGATAGATAGATAGATAGACAGACAGATGGAGGTAATTCTTCCTACAAGGAACACAAAAATGATTCCATTCAACCAGATGCCAAGACTGCTACCTGTTCACTTTGAGAACTTCATGCTACTTAATCAATAAGCAAAAAAGGATTTCTCTACTGTTTGCATGATTTTTCTTGAATATGAAGGAAACATTTGATTGCTGCTACACAATGAGTGTAGTGGGGAGTGTTCCTGGAATGCAGGAGAGACTCTGGGGCACTTTTTAGAAGTCTCATATCCATTATTTAAAATTTAATAAAATTCTATAACAGTGTCAAATAGAAAGAACTACTAATGATATTCATACTTGAAGATAAAGTTTTTGGCCACTTCATAAGACAAGAAATCAAAACAACCTAGATGTTTGCTGAAGTTAAAGAGAACATGGAGTAGGTTGTGGAAAAAAGGCAGTTATATGTGCCAGGTATGATCGTGTGACCAGTAGCTGAAACTAAAGCTGCAGGACTTATGAGTATTTTTTTCTTTTGCTTTGATGTGAATATATTTGTAAACATATTAACCAATATTCCCCTCCTCTCCCATTTGCCTACTTCCTAACACAAGATATAGTAAGAAGGGTTCACCTTCTATCTCAACATTTTAGCAAGCTGTAGGATATCAAAGGTTGCATGTGACTTGGCTGTAAGAATCCTAAGTCACCCATATGAATAAAATGACATAGGAAACTTTGAGTATGCTCTTTTTCTTTAAGTTGTATACATCTGTTGAAAAAATAAGCATACTTTTCTGCTGTCTTTTTTGAAAGTTAAATATGATAAAATGAGATGTGTATGAGTGGCAAGTTGAAAAGGGTTGAAGTGTTTGGGATCTTTTTGTTAACTTGGTTATGGCTGGGAACTACATTGCCCAAATCTTCTTCCCAGTTTGGTTTCAGAATTATTGAATTAGTAAAATTAGTAAAAAGAGGAATTTTCATGAGATCTGAACATAAATCTCCTGTTCCCACAATATTTATGGTGGTTCGGTTCTGCTACTTTTACTGAAATGAGCATTAGGTGGCTTCAATAATTGCACAGGAACCATACAGGCTTCAGCAAAAAGCACAGGGAAGGCCTTACTCAAACTATAGGTGAAAGGGTGTCCTCAGAAATCCTGACTATGCTAGATCAGGAAATTCAGGCCTTGCTAGCTAGCACACAGTGTTGGGAATTTAGCAACCTTTGGAGGCCTCAGGATGATGAAATCTAGGTGCTACTTGTAGAATGAGCAGTATAGACCATCTAGAAAGCTCAGCAGATGACAGCAGTCTCCAGAACCTTTACTAAGCAGGAACACCTGAGTTAAGGTTTCACCTAAGTGCTTCTCCAGATTGAACATTGGAATCACCAGTGGACCTTGAAAAAATACTGATATCCTCTATTTCTAGCTATTCTCTCGCTTGGAAACAGCTATATTTTCTCATAAGTGACATAATATTTTGTGATTTAATTATCATTGAGTATCAAAAGGCCATGGTGTAGCAAAAATAAGATTTTCATTTGCAGCTGGATATGTAAAATTACAATGTAGAAACTCACTAATAGATAGATGTTGGCATGTGATGAGAACTTAGGGGGCATGAAAAGCTACGTTGAGATATGTTGCATTTGATATTGCTCTGTGTGATTCTTCATAAGCTTAATCAAGTAAACCTTAGCTAAGGAAATATGAAACAATATCATATTACAGAGTGCTGTAGCCATGAGTGACTGTGTTCTCTTCTTACAAAATGGAACAACGGAAATGCTCAGGGGAAGCATTTTTGGTCAGAAATCCAAAGAGAGAATTCTTAAGTGAATTTAAAACTGACAGCAACTGGGGCTGTATCTTGTGGATTTTTACAACAAAAAAGTGCATGGATTTATACTTGCTTCTAGACTTTGATTTTTCTGGGTCAAAGCTTGTAAATATATAGTATCATAGAGTCAAATTAATAATAATAATAAATAACGTGCAGCAAAAATATCAGTTACTGAAATACTTTTTGCAATGATACACGTCCTCCAATTTCAGTCTTCAAATGCACATTTCCTGTGTGGTATTCCACCATGGCATGTGGGATGATCTCTCCACGAGGACTCAGGTGATACATTAGGTAACTGATTCTGTTTCTGAGATGCCAGAGAATGTTCTACACTCTCAGTAGTACTTTAGTGTATGAAAAATAAAAGATAGAAAGGAAAATAAATATTTTGCCTTGCAATTAACCTATATTATTCAAGCTGATACTTAGAAAAAGATTCCAAATTACTTTGGAGTAGAGAGGTTGTAGAAGGTTATCAACACATTATTAAACTGCACTTCAGAAAATGTATTTGGGGGCCGGCTCTGTGGCCAAGTGGTTAAGTTCATGTGCTCCGCTGCAGGGGCCCAGGGTTCAGATTCTGGGTGCGGACATGGCACTGCTTGTCCGGCCACACTGAGGCGGCGTCCCAAATCCCACAACTAGAAGGACCTGAAACTAAGGTATACAACTATGTACTGGGGGGTTTGGGGAGATAAAGCAGAAAAAAAAAAAAAAAAAAGATTGGCAACAGTTGTTAGCTCAGGTGCCAATCTTTAAAAAAAAAAAGAAAGAAAATGTATTTGATTTTGTATTGTTGCTTTCCTAACATTTCTGACTCTCATCATCTTATGGTAGATTATACATTTTAATTAATATTAGATATCATAAAATATATATAATTAATATCAAGTACTCAAAATGGTACAGGCCTTATTCTCAGCATTTATTCAGTTAACCATCAACAATCAATGACATAGATACTATATTTTCCCCATTTTACAGATAAGTTAACTGAGGCATAGAAAAATTAAATAACTTAGTCAAAGTGCCACTGACTAGCTGGGTGCAGAGCTGGCATATGAACCAAGAGAATCTGGCTTCTTCCCTCATCCAGTAATCTACCTTGTAAATGAGATATTCTACATATGAACACACACACACACACTTTTCTGAGGCATTTACTATATCCATTAAGACCAGCTTATGACTAGTGCTATGTGGCAAGCTTATGTTAATAATGACTATAATCTATACAATGATTATTACATGCAATGTAATATTCTAAACACTTTACATATAGTTCATTTAACTGTCACATAAAAAAACTAACATTGGAATTTCAATGCAGTTACTATCATTATCACCTTTCTTTTACAGATGAGAGAACTCTGGCACAGAGAGTTTTAGAGCTAAGATGTGATAAAAAGAGGATCTAACTCAAGGTCCTGATTCCACGCTTTGTGATACACTGGCTCTCTATAAGCTAAATTCTTGCTATTAATTCCATATTTTGGATAAGAACTTTGAGGCTTAGAGTAACGTCACAAGTCATTCAGATAGTAGTTGACAGGTATAATTCAAATTCAGGTATATCCACTGCCAAATCTTGTGAGAACAGACATGAGGGTCATTAGAATATTAATAGTGTGTCCCCTGTGAGACACGCTAAGTTGCATAGTATTGGTGAAGGGAGAAAGGAATGACTCATGTATTTACTGAAAAAGCAGGGCACGTGTTCTTGAGAACTTCACATTGATCATCCTTTCTGATAGTCTAAGAATTCCATTTAGAGAAATGTGAGAGGAAAGAGAAAAAGCCATGAGAGTAAAGGCAAGAGAAGGTAGAGAATCCTGGATCCCTGCTTTAAAAGGGAAAGAACAAAAAGATCCATTCAAAATACTATGGTTTACTAAATTCTTCCCAAATATATAACAAGAACAATCTAAGCATAGAAAAGAAATTAATTCAAACTATCAGTAGCCAGCCATGCTTCAGTTCTCTTTTCTTTAACAAAAAAGCTTATTTAAACAAAGTGTTTCAGATCCCTGTAGAAGCTATAAAAGAAAGAGTTGTGCAAGGTAGATGACTTTGTGGGTACAATATTAACTGATGTGTGGTTTCCCAACTCTTGGGACACAAATCAGTGGTTCTTCCTCTCAAACCCACAAAAACTCATTTTTGCGCCATTAAAACCAGTCTAGTAACTACAGAAGCTACTTAGCAAGGAAGAAGTTATTTTCCAATTACCCAGGTGAATAGTTTCACCAATAGAACCAGGAACTTTTATACGAATTCCTATGTCAGCAGGGACCCAAGAACTGAAGGATTCCAAACATGTTCATTTCCAAGGGACACCTGGGGAATAATTAGTAGGGTTACTGCCATTGTGATTTTTTTTCTAAAAACACATTGGTAATTATAATAGAAATACTGCTATTGTTAATTTAAATAGGAAATTTTCACTCTCAGTAGTATTGGGGTTTTTATTAATGACACTTGGATCCTAGAAAGGATCCCCTTTATTGTGGAGGAGTTTTGCAAATAGTTCAAATAATTAAAAATATAATTATTGCCATTTAAATTATTTCCAAAACCACATGGAAGCTCACAAAATTACCTATTATTTTCAGTACTAAAAATTGATTTTTTTTTTTTTTTTTAGTGACATTGAAGAGTGAGCCCAGTGGAGGCCTCTGTAGATCTTGGTATCAGAAAGTGCTTTCTGAGAAGATGGAAGAACTTATAGATAAGTATCTTATGCCAGAGATCATCAAAGTGATGGCAAAGCCACCTAGTTAGTAAATACAGGATCTCATCATCAACTTAATTAGTCTTACATACCTTGTGCAATATTTAAAGGCTAGTTGTAGTTAGTGGAACTACACTAATTACATTATAGGCTCTACATTTTTTTGAACAGCATAAAATGGGTTTAGTGAATGTCATATCTGCAGAATCTTAGAGGTGATCTTGTTAAAATGCATATCCCAAACAAATCCACTTCTAAATCAAAATGAAAACTGGTCAGACTACTTTGGTTTACTCATTTGTAAGGGCAAGAATTTCACAACTTCAATCCACTATGGAAGTTCTACAAGTTGAAAAAATTTCCATTATGGTGAGCTCAAATAAGAATTTAATTTTTCCTCTTCATTTGCAGTGTGATGCTTCTACCTACATGTGCACAATATTGAACTTATTTTATGATTTGGGACAGTTTAGTGACAGGGTTGGTAAAGTGCAAGTAGACTCTTTAAACAAAAATGAAAGTTAGTTATTTTAGCAGAATATGGCCATATTGGGAATTTAACAAAATTTTTATTTACTGTGATAATAAGGATAGTAATGAGATAATTTGAGAAATGTTTTAAAAATTTACTACATAAAACTAATTTTCCAAATATGCTTTCTTAACAAATTTACATTTTACAAAATGCAACTGTTTGGAATTTTGTACATTAAAGGATAAAAATACCCACTTTCTCTATTCCTACTCTTGAGGGAGGAGAGTGATAACCTATCACTAACCGAGTGATCTATTAGAACCTGTGCGCAGAGGTCCAAGCCTTTAGGCTTGTTGTAGAAAGAGACCATTCTATTTGCCTTTGTAAAACAATACTTGCAATTGCTGAACAATTCCTGCGACTCTGCACCACTCCATTGTGATTCTAAATGTCCCTGACATAAGAGATAAAGGGCAAAATGGGATGGAGGGAAACTTTCTTATAACAGTAAGCTAATTGTACTTATTATTTGAGTGCCCTAGAAATCACAGCTGTTAGGCATATAGATAGAGGTAAAATTTACCTTTTTAATTTCTGATCAACCTGTATATCACAAGGATGATACGGGATGTTAGTTTTAGATTTGAGTATACAAGGAAGGCACCACAGATGGTATCACTTTGCTATACCTGATTTTAAATTATCTGATATCAGAAAATTGCACAAGACTTTGTAGGCAACTGATCAGATATCTACCATGTATGAATTACTTACAGAAGAAAGAGATATAGTATATACATAATTCAATAACCTCTATTTTCATTGAAAAATTTAAACATGTATAAGCCTTCCACTTGAGGTAGTAGGTGACAATTCATAGTAGGTTTTTGCTCCCATTGAGAACTTCTAGGGAGAAAGAAAGATAAATTACAAGTATATAGAAGAGAAACTGTCTACTGCCTCAATACTAGACCTGGACACTAAGAATCAAAACCATACTTTAATGTCTACATGAACGTCACTTTGCTATTCCTGTTTTCATTAGCATCATTTAATATTTCCAGGAGTTTTTTGCTCAGGCAAATGTTTTGATTGCTCATTATAGAAATGTCCTGAATAATCTGTGGGTTCTTCAATGGAAAGCAACAACAGACAGTTTATTTCCTAAATTCTTTGAATCTCTTGCCATAAAGGTCTTACCTTGTTTCCACTAACCTGGACTGTTGTCTCTTGATCTCTAGCCAAACCTAATCAAACTCTTGCTTTGAAAGACCCACCTTAAACCAAACTTCTCATTCTTAATAAATTCTCTCCTTATTCCTCTTCCCCCAGAAACAGCCAAAGCTCTGTCAGGTGGTAGTCTCCCTTACTAAGGTAAGCAATAAACTCAGCTTTGTCTTTTCATTGGTAATGTTGGTTATATTTGGGGAATCACTTTTTGCATCATATATATAAACTCATCAATATTGACTAGAGTGAGTATAATTCAAGAAAGGTTGTAACTATTTAGAGGTGAGCTAAAGACCTCCAAATGTCCCTGAAGGAATTCGCCAATTAGGAATATGGGCAAGAGACTGAGAATATGGGCTTTTACAGAGTTTCTGGCCATTACAGTACAGGAATGTCAAAATTGGACATGTGAGGAACCTCAAACAAATGGTAGGTATCCTATTCCAGACATTTTCTAAATTCAAAGCTTTATCATGCAATAAATGGAAAGCACTAAAATTTTTGGAAAAGCAACATGGAATTTCCCCCAATTTTTTAGTGCTTAAGATACAAAGGTCTGCTGTGAATTTAGGTTTTGAAAATAAAATGTATAAAACTGTGGAGAGATCTGTCATATGCCACTGACAATCATAAACCACATTTTTCTGAGAAACTAGGCACATATACCCTCTAAGAATAAAAGAAGAAGACTTCAGCTGGGCTCAGGAAAATTTCCAGAACGTTTGGTGATTGAACAGGATTAGGGTACCAAAATTGGAGACTCATGGGGCCTCAAACACACAGTGAACTCCCTTTTGCGACATTTGAAAATTCTAAAGTTGCCTGGGGTAAGAGATTTAAAATATAAGCCAGAAACCACCAAAACACAAGAGTGGAAACTCTCATATTGTCTTCTTGCTAAAGAGATAAAGGGAGCCCCAGCCCGTAAGTGGAAGCCCTAGATTGCCATGCCCCAGAAATAGCGATGAACTGGAGGTACACTGCATCTTGCCAAAACCATAAGGAAGATCCAACCCAGATCAGTTTCTAATTGATTTGAGCTGATCATCCTTAACTTTGTCAGAGGAATGATTGAACTCTCTTTGGTGAGAGAAATCATCTGGAACATCTTTCTTTATAGACACTACGTGGCATGTAATAAATTACTAAGCGTGAGAACAAAAACATAAGGCAGGACCTTATGATTAATTAACAACAGAAAAAAATGCTAAAAGCGAATGCACATTGAAGCACAAATTGGAGCTAGCAAGCAAAGACTTCAAAACAACTGTAATAATATCTTTTAAAATATCTAAAACATTTGAAAATGACAAGAATGAAGAAATTCCCCCAAAGAATTAGAATCCATAGAAAACCCATAGGAAATCCAATTCAAATGGAATTGAAAAATACAATATCAAGAATGAGCAAATTATTGAATAGATTTAATGGCATATTGAATATCAGAAAACAGGGAATTGAGTGGAAAGTGACAAGGGTCAGGAGGGTTTATTTTAGGGATCTTTGTGCTTGGAACTTGCAACTAATGTGGTATAGAAAGTCATCAGAAAAATATGTGCTGTTGTCACCCAAATACCTAGAATGTCCACCTTGAACCAGCCTTAAACTGGACTTTCCCAGCAAGTGCTCCTTCAGACTGCTTAGGAATGAATGAATTCAAAGTGTTTCCTTTTTGCCAGGGAACCTGCAGAAGTCTTACATCTTCCACACACTAGATGGCACCAAAGACAGTTATGTAATCACCTACTTAGTAAGTGAGTCTCTAAATACTAGAGAATTCCTTAATCTTTCAGCCTTCCTAGAAATCTTTGCTGCAGTCAGGATCTCTCATTAGGCTGAACAATATTCAGTTTCTCACTCTGTATATATGTTTCCAAGATTTATTTATGTTCTTTTAAGAAACTCTTCTGTTACTTTAGTAAGTTGATATCACTTTCCTCTCTGCACATGATATCCTGACTCTCAGATTCCAGTAAATCCACATCAAACAAAAAGCCCTGACTCTATACTTCCCCACCCCTGGTTTCAATACTCCAGTAGGTTGGATTAATTTTATGGCATATCAGTTAAAAAACAACTGAATTAAAATTGAACTCATGCTCTAGAACAAGTATCAAACTAGCAAAGGCTAATGTTAATTTAACCATAAATTCATCCTAGAGAAAATGTCAAAGCTGGGGGAAAATGTAATTTACATGAACTAGCAAACATCTTGCAAAAGGGGAGACTCTTCTTTTGGAATATGACAGGCTGAGAAATTCAGAACAACTCTCTTACCAGAAACAAAGTAAATGTTGAATAAAGCTATTTTATTTTATTTTTTCTGTTTGTAATTTTTTTCCTTATTTTTGAGGAAGATTTGCTCTGGGCTAACATCCTCTTCTGTCTTTTTTTTTTTCTTTTGCTTGAGAAAGATTAGCCTTGAGTTTACATCCATGCCAATCTTCCTCTACTTTTTTGTTTGTGGGACACCTCCACAGTGCGGCAGGTGAGTGAAGTAGGTCCATGCCCAGGATCCAACCCCACGAACCTGGGTGGGCAAAGCAGAGCACACAGAACTTTAACCACTTGGCCATGAGGCCAGGGCTGAATAAACCTATTTTAAATCTACACAAAAGCATCAAAGAACTGACAAGAAATTCCATTTTCACCAGACCAAGCACTAGAGAAGGACAAATCTTCATCACTTTACTATGCATAAAAAATAGAAATATTTATCAATGGGAAAATGAATGTAATTAAAGCTGCAATGAAGCCTAGAGCAAGCACAACTGCAGGTTTGATTGACTCAGTCCCTCACCAGAGGAGAGCTCATGATTCTGAGGGCAAATCCTATCAACCTGAGTCTCTGCTGTTCTTTTTTGCAAAATGTCCAGGGTAAAATGAAAGAAAAAATCATGACATATATGTAGAAGCAGGAAAATGTGATCCCTAATAAAGAAAATAAAGCAGTTAGTGACATAAAAACACAGGAAAATTGCACCAACACTCAGATGTAGATTTCTTAGTGAATATAAAGCATAATGAATGCAAAGCAAATCACATCTATGCATACAATAGTTCAATAAAAGAAAATCAACCAAAATCAACAACTATAAAATAGACAAAACAACCCAAACAACCATCAAATGAAACAAACATAAAAATGACAGCTAATTTCTCATCATAAATAATGGATTTCAAAAGACATTAGAATGAGAAATTTAAAAAGTTGAAATTTGAAAACTCAACCTATTAATCTGTAATCAGGAAAAATATTAAAAACTTTCTTACAGGGAGCAAAATGGCGGGGTGAGCTGACCCGGGATTCTCTCCCCTCCAAAATACAACAAAAGATTGGAAGAACTGAATTTCAGAGAATAAACATAATGCCAGCTCGTTAGAGACCTACAATACCAAGAAGGCTGAGATCATAACCTTGCTTACACCCTCAGAGGCGCTGGAACGGTAGGAGAGAACATCGCTCCCTCCCCTAGAGTCTGCGATCGCTGCGGCGCGGGTCGGGAAGGTGCGGGGGAGGGGCCACGCGATGGGGGGATATCCAGGACTCCTGCCGCTGATTCAGTGGAGACCCGCTGACAAGGGGGAAAGCTTCCGTCCATGGGGACCCTATAAATCAAGGGCCTTGGGAGACCAGAGAACAGAACTGATCTGAACCCAGACCAGCGCGTGTGAGTAACAGCCCCTCCCCCCCAGCAAAGCCAGTGGGCGCAGCCATCTTGCCCCAAGGCGGAGAGCTAATGCCACTCTCGACCCCCATCTAGTGGCAACAGGCTGTAACTGCAACTGAATTCTACCACCATGAGAAAAAACCGCTCCTCTACCATCCAGCAATTTATAAAAGCCCCAGACCAGAAGGAAAACAACAAAAACACAGAATTAAGTCCTGAGCACTTGGAATTAGGTAAAGTAAGTGATAATGAATTCAGAGCAGCTATAATCAAAAAACTCAATGAGGTAGCAAGAAAGATAGAGAAACAAGCCGAGTTCTGGAGTTACTTCACAAAAGAGATTGAAATCATAAAGAAGAATCAAACAGAATTACTTGAGATGAAAAACACAATGGACCAGATAAAACAGAATACGGATTCCCTGAATGCCCGTGTAGACAACCTGGAGGAGCAAATCAGCATAATCGAGGACAGACAGGCTGAATGGCGCCAGACAGAGGAAGAAAGAGAACTAAGAATTTTAAAAAATGAGGAAAATCTCAGAGAGATAATGGATTCAATGAGGAGTAAGAACATAAGGATCATAGGAATTCCCGAGAATATGGAAAAGGAAAATGGAGCAGAAAGTGTGCTTAACGAAATTATTGAAGAGAACTTCCCAAATCTAGGGATCAATGGAGAAATGTGTGTAGAGGAGGGTTTTAGATCTCCTAGATTTGTCAATGTAAAAAGACCCACCGCAAGGCACATAATAGTAAAGTTGGCACATAGGAATGATACGGAAAGAATACTCAGGGAAGTAAGAAAAAAAAGAGAATAACCTATAAAGGAGCCCCTATCAGACTGTCAGCCGATTTCTCTACAGAAACCCTACAAGCTAGGAGAGAATGGAGTGATATATTCAAAGCTTTAAAGGATAAAAACCTTCAGCCAAGAATACTCTATCCAGCAAGAATTTCCTTCAGATATGAGGGAGAAATTAAATCTTTTCCAGACAAACAAAAGTTAAGGGAATTTGTAACTAAAAGCCCTCCATTACAAGAAATCCTCAAGAAGGCTCTCATACTTGAAAAAAGAAAAAAGGGAGAAAGGGGACACAATCCAAAGACTAGGGAGGCCGATGGATAGAACCAGAACAGGATAGCAAATATTCAACTATAGCATTAGGGTAAAAATAAGGAAACTACCAAAACAAGGACGATCTTAGCACTCTAACTACCAATTAATAAGACGAGTTGGAATAAAAAATGAAAATAATTATTTAGGAGGGGAAGAGCAAAGGGTCTAAATCAGTATTGGTCGAGTAAGTAAGAGACCAACAGAGACTAGACTATATTATACACGAGATTCTAAATACAAACTTCAAGGTAGACACTAAAATAAAGTACAGAACAGAGTCACAAATCATAGATAAGGAAAAATCTAAGAAACCCAGCATAAGAAATTGCAGTATTAAATGGGTAGTCTAAAGCACACAGGAAAAGAAACACAGGAAAACAAGATAATGAGCGACAGATTGACAGCATTAAGTCCACATGCATCAATAATCACTCTCAATGTGAATGGATTGAACTCTCCAATAAAAAGATACAGAGTGGCAAAATGGATTAAAGAACAAGATCCAACAATTTCTTGCCTCCAGGAAACACACCTCAGCCCCAAGGACAAACACAGACTCAGGGTGAAGGGGTGGAGGACAATACTTCAAGCAAATAGCAAGGAGAAAAAGGCAGGAGTTGCAATTCTCATATCAGACCAAGTGGATTTCAAAATAAGACAGGTAAAGAGAGACACAGAGGGACAATATATAATGATCAAAGGGACACTTCATCAAGAAGAAATAACGCTTATAAATATCTATGCACCCAACACAGGAGCACCAAGATTCATAAAGCAACTATTAACAGACCTAAAGGAAGATGTTAAAAACAACACAATCATAGTAGGGGACCTCAACACCCCACTCACATCAATGGACAGATCATCCAGACAGAAAATCAACAAGGAAATAGTGGAGCTGAATGAAAAACGAAAACAATTGGACTTAATAGACATATATAGATCACTCCACCCTCAAGGAGCTGAATACACATTCTTCTCAAGTGCACATGGAACATTCTCTAGGATAGACCATATGTTGGGAAACAAGACAAGCTCCACATATTTACAAAAATTGAAATAATAACAAGCATCTTCTCAGATCATAGTGCTATAAGGCTAGAAATTAATTACAAGAAAAAAGCTGAGAAAGGCACAAAGATGTGGAGACTAAACACACTACTGAACAAGCAATGGATCATTGAAGAAATTAAAGAAGAAATAAAAAATTACCTGGAAACAAATGAAAATGATAGCATGTCATACCAACTCATATGGGATACAGCAAAAGCTGTATTAAGAGGAAAATTCATGGCAATACAGGCACATCTTAACAAACAAGAAAAATCCCAAATAAGCAACCTTAAAGCACACCTAACTGAACTAGAGAAAAAAGAACAAATGAAGTCCAAAGTCAGCAGAAGGAGAGAAATAATAAAAATCAGAGCAGAAATAAATACTATTGAAACGAATAAGGCAGTAGAAAGGATCAATGAGACAAAGAGCTGGTTTTTTGAGAAGATAAATAAAATTGACAAACCACTAGCCAGACCTACAAAGAAAAAAAGGGAGAAAGCTCAAATAAACAAAATCAGAAATGAGCGAGGAGAAATAACAACAGACTCTGCAGAAATACAACAGATTATAAGAGAATACTACAAAAAACTATATGCCAACAGAATGGATAACCTAGAGGAAATGGATAAATTCTTGGACTCCTACAGTCTCCCAAAGCTCACTCAAGAAGAGGCAGACAATTTGAACAGACCAATCACAAGGAAAGAGATTGAAACAGCAATCAAAAACATCCCAAAGAATAAAACCCCAGCACCAGATGGCTTCCCTGGGGAATTCTACCAAACTTTCAGAGAGGATTTAATACCTATCCTTTTCAAGCTATTCCAAAAAATTAGGGAAGATGGAACACTTCCTAACACATTCTATGAGGCCAACATCATGCTGATCCCAAAACCTGACAAGGACACCACGAAAAAAGAGAACTACAGGCCAATATCACTGATGAACATAGATGCAAAAATTCTAAACAAAATTTTGGCAACCAGAATTCAGCAATTCATCAAAAGAATCATACATCAGGATCAGGTGGGATTCATACCAGGGACACAGGGATGGTTCAACATCCACAAATCAATCAACGTGATACACCACATCAACAAACTGAGGAATAAAAACCACATGATCATCTCAATAGATGCAGAGAAGGCATTT
Organism: Equus asinus; assembly: GCF_041296235.1. Taxonomy (NCBI): domain Eukaryota; kingdom Metazoa; phylum Chordata; class Mammalia; order Perissodactyla; family Equidae; genus Equus; species Equus asinus. Next base: position 18,701,361 of record NC_091806.1, read on the forward strand.
GACAAGATCCAACAGCCATTTATGATAAAAACTCTGAACAAAATGGGCATAGAAGGAAACTACCTCAACATAATAAAGGCCATATACGACAAACCCATAGCCAACATCATACTCAATGGGCAAAAACTGAACGCCATCCCCCTGAAAACAGGAACGAGACAAGGATGCCCTCTATCACCACTCTTATTTAACATAGTACTGGAGGTCCTGGCCAGAGCAATCAGGCAAGAAAAAGGAATAAAAGGAATCCAAATAGGGAGGGAAGAAGTGAAACTCTCGCTGTTTGCAGACGACATGATCTTATATATAGAAAACCCCAAAGAATCCATTGGGAAACTGTTAGAAGTAATCAACAACTACAGCAAAGTTGCAGGGTATGAAATCAATTTGCATAAATGAGTAACATTTCTATACTCCAGTAATGAACCCACAGAAAAAGAACTCAAGAATACAAGACCATTCACAAATGCAACAAAAAGAATAAAATACCTTGGGGTAAATTTAACTAAGGAAGTGAAGGACCTATATAATGAAAATTACAAGGCCTTTCTGAGAGAATTGGATGACGACATAAGGAGATGGAAAGACATTCCATGTATGTGGATTGGAAGAATAAACATAGTTAAAATGTCCATTCCACCTAAAGCAATCTACAGATTCAACGCCATCCCAATCAGAATCCCAATGACATTCTTTACAGAATTAGAACAAAGAATCCTAAAATTCATATGAGGCAACAGAAGACCCCAAATTTCTAAAGCAGTCCTGAGTAAAAAGAACAAAACGGGAGGCATCACAATCCCTGACTTCAAAACATACTACAAAGCTACAGTAATCAAAACAGCATGGTACTGGTACAAAAACAGGTGCACAGATCAATGGAACAGAATTAAAAGCCCAGAAATAAAACCACACATCTATGGACAGCTTATCTTTGACAAAGGAGCTGAGGGCATACAATGGAGAAAAGAAAGTCTTTTTAACAAATGGTGCTGGGAAAACTGGAAAGCCACATGTAAAAGAATGAAAATTGACCATTCTTTTTCACCATTCACCAAAATAAACTCAAAATGGATCAAAGACCTAAAGGTGAGACCTGAAACCATAAGGCTTCTGGAAGAAAACGTAGGCAGTACACTCTTTGACGTCAGTATTAAAAGGATCTTTTCGGACACCATGCCTTCTCAGAGAAGGGAAACAATAGAAAGAATAAATAAATGGGACTTCATCAGATTAAAGAGCTTCTTCAAGGCAAATGAAAACAGGATTGAAACAAAAAAACAACCCACTAACTGGGAAAAATATTTGCAAGTCATATATCTGACAGAGGCTTAATATCCTTAATATATAAAGAACTCTCGCAACTCAACCACAAAACATCAAACAACCCAATCAAAAAATGGGCTGGAGACATGAACAGACATTTCTCCAAAGAAGATATACTGATGGCCAATAGGCACATGAAAAGATGCTCATCATCGCTGATCATCAGGGAAATGCAAATCAAAACTACACTAAGATATCACCTTACACCCGTTAGAATGACAAAAATATCTAAAACTAATAGCAACAAATGTTGGAGAGGTTGCGGAGAAAAAGGAACCCTCATACACTGCTGGTGGGAAGGCAAACTGGTGCAGCCACTATGGAAAACAGTATGGAGATTCCTCAAAAAACTAAAAATAGAACTACCATACGATCCAGCCATCCCACTACTGGGTATTTATCCAAAGAGCCTGAAGTCAGAAATCCCAAAAGTCCTGTGCACCCCAATGTTTATTGCAGCACTGTTTACAATAGCTAAGACGTGGAAGCAACCTAAGTGCCCATCAACAGACGAATGGATAAAGAAGATGTGGCACATATATACAATGGAATACTACTCAGCTGCAAAACAGAACAAAATCATTCCATTTGCAATAACATGGATGGACCTTGAGAGAATTATGTTAAGTGAAATAAGCCAGCAAGAGAAAGATAATCTGTGTATGACTCCACTCATATGAGGAATTTAAAACTATGGACCAAGAACAGTTTAGTGGATACCAGGGGAAAGGTGGGGTGGGGGGTGGGCACAAGGGTGAAGCGGTGCTCCTACAACATGACTGACAAACATTAATGTACAATTGAAATTTCACAAGATTGTAACCTATCAATAACTCAATTAAAAAAAATTGGAAAAAAAAAGTGCCATGGACGGTGCACAGATTGAGGGAATCAGGTGAGACTAGAAACAGGTTACTGGAGGAAGGTTTATGTACAAAAGGATTATCTACAAAAGTGTAGGTATAGGAGAACTTCAAGGCATGATGCATGGTGACGGAGAGAGAATAATGGTCCCAATGATGTCCACCTTCCAATCCCCAGAACCTATGAGCGTGCTACCTTCCCACGGCAAAGGGGACTTTGCAGGGGTGATTAAGGCAAGGATCTTGGGATGTGGAGAGTTCCCTGGGTGATCCATGTGGCACCAATGGCATCACGAGGGGCCTAATAAGTGAAAGAAGCTGGTGGTAGGGTCATAGAGGGAGATGTGGTGACGGATAGAAACAGATATCACAGATGAGAGAAGGTGCTGGGTGGCTGGACATGAAGATGCAGGAAGGGGCCACAAGTCAAGGATTGTAGGTGGCATCCAGATGCTGGGAAGTCAAAAGGAGACTCCAGAAGGCACTAGCCATACAGACATCTTAAATTTAGCTCAGTGAGACTGATTTGGGACGTTTGTCCTCCAGAATTGCAAAATAATAAATTTGTGTTGTTTCAAGCCACCAGGTCTGTGGAAATTTCTTACAGCGGCAATAAAAACCAATAGGTAGTAACAAGGGGTCCTTACAGCCCAGTTGTCACCACCTACAGGCCTCAAGGAATCAAGAGAAGAGAGCCCGAGGAAGAGAACCATGCTGAGTCAGCCCTTGAGAGGAGCTGGGCCTCTAGCCACAGACGGAGCCAGCGCAAGGCCATCTTTTCAGGAAGTAGCCAGGAGGTTCAATGCTTGGGCTCACACTCCTGCCTCCCTCCAGTCTGTTCTTGGGCTTCCCCATTGGTGACTCCAAAGGGAGCTGGAAGGATATGAATCTGCTTGTGGCCAGCACCCTACAGGTCGGCAGCAGACAGCAGGTGGAGAAGGACAGAGAGTGGATATGAAAGGACATACTGATGACATCTTAGAACAGGAGGTCATGAGCTGTCGGAAGCGAGGGACCCAAGTGCTGGATCAGAGGAAGGCACAGGCCCTTTCAACATAGGCCTAGAGTTGATGGCTTACGACAATGTAGTTCATCTTTGCCATGCATCAGAACCCTGAGAGAGACTTGGACAAAATACAAATTTTGGGGTCCCACCCAAGAGCCACCGAATCAGAGCCTGGCAAGGAGGGGCCCCAAAGGAGAAGGTCACTACCTCCCTATCTTCCTCCTTGTGCAGTCTTTCTAGGAACCCTGTTTTGGGCATAGAACTTCATGACTGTCCAGGGTTACATTTGGATTTAGGTTGAAATCATGCTGTCTATTTTCTCATGAGCTTGTATTTTTTTTTTTTAAATTTTGCACTACTGGTTGGAAAAGCTTGAACTCATGCAAGGTATTAGTTTTGTGGCCATCAAATTTCTTGTCAGAACTGGAGCCATTTTATGAGTGAAAAGGGGAGCTATCCATAACATGCCAGGCAGCCACCAAGCACCGCCTGAGCTGTCCAGGCTGCACTGGGATGTGTGCTCACCCTTGCCATCCATGACCCAGAGGCAGGAGACAGGGGGCTCAGGGCAGGGGTCAGCAGCACCTTCATCACACGCACGTCCAAGCCTGGCTTTGTTCTGGCCCTGCCTGGGTCATGGGTTAAAGAGTCTGCTGTGTCTGCCGAGAGGAGGTCGATGGGAGGATGCATGGTGACCTGGGCCCCATAGGCAGGACAGTCAGCAGAGCGACAGTGACCCAGGCAGGAGACAGAGTGGTGGTCTGTACAGGAGGGTGTTGGCAGAGATGGAGAGAACAGAGGGAGTTTGAAGGAATAATCTGTGGACTGCCCGATGCATTGCATGGAGAGGGTGAGGACGAGGAACAGGTCAGGAGGGGTTCCCAGGTGCCTGGGCTGTGCGAACCGGGAAGGTGGAGCTACCGACTGACGAGGGCATTCTGGAGGTAAAGCAGGTCCTCCATGGCTGGCTTCCCCAAGAGTGACCCCAAGTGTTTGGTTCCTCATGCTCCTCTGAAACAGGACATGAACTTGGGACAGGACCCATCCATGGGAGATAGGAGTGTTTCAGAGGGTAATTGGGGGCAGGTCACTTGCATAAGTTCTACCTCTGCTCTCCCAGGCTGTTTGGAGCTTCGCGTCTGTGCCTGGGCTGAAATGTGGCCAGAAATGGTGCTTCCCCCTTTATCTTTCCCACACTTTTCCCCACAATCATCTCAAGATCCTTGCTATTCTATGTCCAGTCCAAGCATGGATATCACTGGGGAGCAGGGCAGTCTCAGACCCACTCAGGACCTGATGAACTGGGATCTGCCCTGTAACCAGATCTCCAAGTGATTCCTGTGCCCCGGAAAGTGTGTAAAGCACTGTGGCTAACTCCTTTTCCCTCAGCATTCAGCTCAGGGCCACCTCCTCCAGAGACCCCTCCCTGACCTCCCACCCACCGCCCAGCCTGCTGCAGGGACAGTTAGAGAGCCGGGCACAGCGCCTGCAGTGGGTGCACACGCCACCTCCACGAGCACTTCTGGTCAGTGTGTCTTCCTCTTCCACTGGCTCTGCGCTCTGCTGGGGTCCACTGAGTGTTCCTCTTGGCATCTCCACGAGCAGCATCGTATCGGCTCCACTCAGGGAGCGGATGCATCACCCTTGGGAATCCTCACCGTGCCCTCGAGCCCCTTCCGGAGCTGCCCTTGGAGCCCCTGTTGTGGGAGCGCCTGAGGGGTGAGACCCTCTGATCCCCAGGGCCTTCAGGGATGGTCGAAACCCCATGGATGTCCAAATGGGCATGGCTACTCCCTACTCTATTCCTTCGAAAAATAGGCTTCTCACTGGGTGTACTTCATCTGTGCCCAGCTGCCTTCTTTTCGGATTCCCCTGCAGAGATTGTACAAAGGTGTCCTTAAAGTAGCGCAGGCAATACACAGGTTATCAGAAGCGTTCTCAGTCTTCCTTCGTTCCTCTTCTCAGACCCCACAACAGTCACACACACTCCTCATCTGAATGACAAACACCCCAGTGCCAGCCCCAGGGCTCCCTGCAGACTGCTGTGAGACCCCTCACCAAAACGCTGCGCCTCTCCCCTGACCCACATTCCACTGTCTCCACAGCCACAGACATCTGTGTAGAAAGCACATCACACTATGTCCCCAGCCACCCTGTCTCCCCTCCAGGTCTACACCCTTCCCTGGTGTCACTCCCCTGAACTACAGAGACATCTCTGCTGTGGGCCCTGCTCCCTGCCCACCTCCCCTCCCCCTCATCTTAGTCCCATTTCCGCTGCCCCAGAAGCCACCTCTCAGGCCTCTGTACTTCCTGTTCTGTCTGCCTGGAACATTCTGCCCATGACCTCCCAGACTAACTCCTCTTACCTTTCATCTCAGCATAAATGTCACCCACTGAGTGTTAGCCTGTCACCGCCCTTACCATCCCCCTATAGGAATCGTCTGTAGAGCACGTATTTCCCTCCTTCATCTCTTTTTCTTTATTATGTGATCTTGTCCCTTGCTAGAATGTAAGCTGCGGGTCCCCAGGCCTCATTAGACCGTTTTGTCCATCACTGCATCTTAAACACCTGGAACAGCGCAGAAGACATCACAGAAGCTCCACATGTAACAAAACAATGGATGGGAAGGAAGGCAATGAAACCCTCGCACTTCAGATTCAGCAGAGTCCAGTGTGCTGGTCACTCTCCAGATTCCTTTGGGGCCCCTCTCTGGCCGGCTCTGTGCCCAGGCTGACTCCTCTGCCTGCGCTGCCCGGGCCTCTGGGGGGCTCCCAGGCTCCAGCAGGAGGTGGGACGACAGGAGGGCAGAGGGTGGGGGCAGTCTTCCCTGTTCCCTGACAGCCCCTCATGGGCCCAGAGGACACCACTTCCCCTCCTCCCTCCAGCCCAGGGCTGGGAACAGCTTCCCTCTCGCTGGCCCCTGGGAGCCCCGCATCCCTGGCCCTTCCCTCCTCCCTGTCTCAGCTCCGGAAACGGCTGCATCTCAGTCTCTTCATCTGCACCATTGGGGTGAAGTGTTTGTAGTGGGAATTTTGTCGGCTACATCAGGCACCTCTCCTTTTCTGTGTGCAGGACTTAGGATTCTTGTGTGTACATCGCGGTAGATTGCATGATCTTTTTCTTTTATTTATTTTAAATAATTTTTCAAAATTGAATCTCTTAATTTTACATTTTCCTTAGGTACTGAAATAGCAAAGTATTCTACATCTGTACTGTAGTTTGTGCATGTCTGTGTGTGTGGGTGTGGGTGCATATGTGATTGCCACCAAGGGAAAACTGCATAAAATGGACTACAAAACATTGAAAAATGTTTTGGCAAGAAACACTATCTTAAACAATACAACAAAGATTTAAAAAATTACAGAACAAAAAACAGAGTGCAAATTATCTAAAATTACCCTCTAAATTAATCTATAAATTTAGGAATAAATCAAAACATTATGAAATGTGAACGGGAGTATGTTGAAGTCTTTTTTTTTTTCCTGCTTTTCCATTGGTTTTTACTAACAATCTAATCCATTCAGGCAAATATTGTCACTTCGCAGATTCCTAATAAGGGCTCAGAGCACACAGAAACAGTCTTTATTGTTTTCTACATCTCTATGTCCTACTCTAAGGATGGCTTAATGAATAGTGACCTTTCATTTAAATCTAAACTCAATCCTTATACTGTCTTATTCTAGAGGGTCCAAGGACAGAGAATGCAATTGATAAGAAATGTATTAAATGAAACTTTATTTGAAAAAATATCTTACACAGTAGAATGCTTTATCTACTTGAATAAGAATAATTAAGTAAGTAATAGGAGCTAAACTAAAAACAGAAAAAATCAAAATTCCTTTGAAAAGAGAACACCCGTGCAGATGTCCTGCTGTGGCTGGGGTGCTGAAGGCCCAGCTGCTGTGGATGCTGAGTCAAATCTGCAGGTGACCCCAGGCCCCTGAGGCCTCATGGCAGGGCCACCCTCCTTCCTGGGGGGGTCCTACCGGCCCAGGGGATCCCCCACACTTCTGGGCCTCTGGGGACCGTGGGAGGAGCAGCTGGAGGAAAACTGCCTCTTGGCAAAGGCTGGAACGAGGCCTCCAACATGGCCAGCCTTTGCCTGTTGTGCTCGTTTTCTCTTCTTAGCTCCTCGAGCTTTCTCTCCGCCAACACGGCTGCCCTCCAGCTTTCTTTGGCTCTTTGCATCTGGAAGAGGTTCTCCTCGTGATAGTAGGAAGTGCACATCTTCACTTCTTGGGCCAGGTCTTCAGCCATCTTCTTGTAGAGGTTGCGAAGCTGGTACGTGGAGTTCATCTCCCAGCACACGTTGAGGAGCTTCTTGTTCAACTCGGAGCAGACCCTTTCCTCCTCAAAGAATTTTCTGTAAAGTGGCCCAACTTCTTCATCATGTAGCTCATGCAGATTTTGAAATTTGAGCTTCAGCTGCTGAATCTCACCTTCAAGCTTGGTGTTTTCGTGCTGCAAAGTTGCTTCCTCGGTTTGGAGGGAGAGGATTTCTCCTGGAAGCTCTTCCTCAATTTGCTTTTGTTGCTGCAACCATCTGGCTCTTTCCTGATGTTCCTCTTCATCAGTTGCTTTGGAGACTTTAACAGGCAGGCTCTTCAAAGCCTTTTCCAGAAGGTCGACAGTGTCCTGAAGTGCTGATGTGCTCAGGATTGTATTCATCGCTGCCAAGCACAAGGTTCGTAACGGGAGAGGACTGGCCTCCACCCGAGGGCACTGAAGGGCTTCCACGGCTCGGTTCTCAGGTCCGGTATTCTCCCCACATTTTCCACTGACTTCACCGCAGGCAGAACACCTTTCGCCTGGAGACTTCCCTCTTCTGAAAATATGTCCTGTCTTGACTATCAAAGCCACCACCACAGTACATACCAGGACCTCCCAGGGGAACGCAGGGAGACCTGGCCTCTGGCTCAAGCTTTCCGAAATCACCAGCAGAGCACACCACAGGTGCCCCAGGATCAGCTGGAAAGCGGACGCGATGGCAGGCAGCAGGCCCTCCATGGCTGGGGAGAGCTCCGCAGCTGTGCCTCTGAGTGCCAGTGCCCTGTGGGCCACAACTGACCGCTCGGAACCCTGAGGAGTGTTCCATCTCCAAAGTAAACAGGTGGCTGGAACCAGGGTGTGTCAGTTGGTTGGGGGAGGGGAGGCCAGCCAGGGTCTAGGAAACAGACTCCTAAGTGGGCTCTGAAAGTGGAAGGGGTCTTACTTCTCCAGGCACTGGGGGAGGTGGACAGGGCTGATGGCAGCCTGGCTCTGCCAGTCGAGGCCCACCTGGCCCTACCACACCCCTCAGGGGGCAAAGCAGGGCCAGGCCATGTCCCTTTCTTGCACGAGAGCAAGTCAGGGCAGAGTGGTGGGGGCCATCCCTGAACCAGAACCGGTCTCCCGTGTTAAAGTTCCTTTCTGCACAGGCGCACCTTGAACTGCCCGCAAACCTCCCAGGATCTTCCTAGTCTGAGGCTCCCTTTCTACTCGTGCTTGGTCACTGGGGCCCACGACTGAAGGGTGTCCCCAAGGGTATGAACTAAGAGACTAGGATTCCACTCCAAACAACTCAAGAGTCATTAATGGGAAGTGGCAGTCTTAACATTTGATGGATTGGTTCAGTCCAAGTGTTCCTGGGTATGAGTGACTCTCTTGGGGTGACACAGTGATTAGGGCTCCTTTTCTCGTGTGACCTTGCCATTTTCACCACAAGCCTCCCAAGGTGGCCCTAAGGAGGGTCCCGTCTGCCACATGGTCTTCAGAAGTGGGCCTCTGGGGAGGGCCCGGGTCCTCTTCTGGCTCTCTTGCCATCTTTTATTTCATCACACCGCCTCACCGGGCCAGGCTCAGACCCTCTAGTCCATCCCTGGGATTCTGCCGTGAGGGGCTGCTCCGTACTCTCATTAGTCAAAGGGAAGTGAGAGAATTGTCATCTGAGTCCTATTTAAAGGTGTTGAGGGTATCAGGGCTCAAGAGCTCCATGGGACACAGAGTGGGCTTGGGGACAGTGGCCCTTCCCAGGGGATGTCAGACTCCTTTCAGGGCAACAGGAGCCAACTCTGCTACTGCAAGTGGTTGGTCTTTATAAAGGATCAAAAATGGGTCAAAGAAATGATAATATTCTCCCAAAGGCCGTGCCAGTCCCAAAGAGAGTGAAATGGACTTAAAACAGTTCTTATAAAGAGGTCCAGGATATGTTATGACGTCAAACAGGAAGATGCAAAATAACATGTGGACATAGGATTGCAGAAAAAATTCTGGAGGCATAGCCCATCCACAATCCCCTATACTGGGAACATGGAAAAAGGCATGTTTATGTTTTTAGGGGGTGACAAGGTGGCACTTTGGAGGAATATGAGAAAGCTGCATTCCTTTCCTATCCCTGCTGTAGCAAATTACACTCACGCATAGCTTAATGGCAGGGGTACGTACGTCATTAGGGGATTTCATTTTTGTGCAAAAATCACAGAGTGCACTTACACAAACCTGGATGGTATCGCCCACTACACGTAAGCTCTATGGTACAGCCTATCGCTCCTGGGCTCAAACTTGCACAGCACGTTACTGGACTGAATACTGGAAGGAATCGTAACATAATCATTAAGTATTTGCACATCTAAACATATAAAAGATAAAAAATGGTGCACCTGTGTAGGGCACTGACCATGGATGGAGCTCACAGGACCGGAAGTTGCTCTGGGTGAGTCAGTGAGTGAGTGGCTAGTGGCTGTGAAGGCTAGGACATTACTGGACACCACTGTAGACCTTATGAACTCTGTACACTTAGGCTACACTAAATTTATAAAAAAATTTTCTTTCTTCAATAATAAATTAACCTTAGCGTACCATAACTTTTTTACTTTATAAACTTAAATTTCTTTAACTTTTTGCCTCTTTTGTAATAACCCTTAAAACACAAATACACTGGAGGGATGTAAAAAATATTTTCTTTCTTTAGATCCTTACTTTTAAAGATTTTATTTTTTTCCTTTTTCTCCCCAAAGCCCCCCATTACATAGTTGTATATTCTTGGTTGTGGGTCCACCCAGTTTTGGCATGTGAGACGCTGCCTCAGCATGGTTTGATGAGCAGTGCCATGGATTCGAACCAACGAAACACTGGGCCGCCTGCAGCGGAGCGCGCAAACTTAACCACTCGGTCACGGGGCCAGCCCCTTTAGATCCTTATTTTATAAGGTTTCTTTTACTTAAAAAAATTTTTATTACAAGGTTTAAAAAACTTTTTTTATTAAAACTTAAGAAACAGGGGCCGGGGCTGATGACGCAGCAGTTAAGTTCTCACATTCCACTTCAGGGGCCTGGGGTTCCCCAGTTCGGATCCCGGGTGCAGACATACACACTGCTTGTCAGGCTGTGCTGTGGCAGGCGTCCCACAAATACAGTAAAGGAAGACGTACAAAGATGTTAGCTCAGGGCTAATCTTCCTCAAAAAAAGAAAAATTAAGACACAAACACACTCATTAGCCTAGGCCCACACAGGGTCAGGATCATCAATATCACTGTCGTCCATCTCCACATCTTGTCCCACTGGAAGGTCTTCAGGGGCAATAACACGCATGGAGCTGTCATCTCCTGTGATAATAAGGCCTTCTTCTGGAACACCTCCTGAATGATCTGTCTGAGGCTCTTCTTGAGAAGGTGTCACCCTTTTCGGAAATATGTCCACGATGCTTTGCTTGATTTGTTTTTTTTTTTTTTCACATCGTAGAATTGCGTGTAAGCAGATACTCCACCATAAACATTCCTCTCTATTAATAAAAACCTTTGAGTGTTGGGGCCCATGTTATCAAATGTTTAAGGAGCCTATTGAGGTCTGCAAAAGTGTCTGCGAAACCCTACCCTGCAAATTTTCTTGGAGGTTCTTCTTTTTCTTCTCTGGTAGTGTAGAGAAAAGGTTCTCTTGCTTCTTCTTCAGCCATGCATTCCTGTTTCAGGTCCAAGAACTCCTCATTCATCAATCCCTCAGGAACCACCTCTAGGAGCTCCTCAATGTCATCCTCCTCCACACCCAGGTTAAAGTTGTTTGCCGTCTCCACCTCAGCCTCATTGATTTTTGCAACCTCCTAATACTTGGCAATCCCTTGAAATTACGACTGAATGTCTTCAGCATCTTCTTTCAGATGCCAATCATACACTCCTTGGTGACATTACTCCAAGCCCAAACAAGGTTCCTGATGCAGCCATAGAATTACATAGCGGTAATTCTCCCAGAATTGCATCAGTGTCTTCACAGCATCTTCCTTAGTTGCAGTAATAGCCTGGGCAAAGGTCTTTGTCAGATTGTAGGCCTTATAACTCCCCGATCCATTGTTTGAGTCAAAGAGGTGGTGTTTGGAGGGAGAAACACTGCTTTAATATCAGGATAAAGATCACCAAGAAAAGGAGGATGTCCAGGAACATTATCAGCAATAAGCAAAATCTTGAAAGGGATGTTATTCTCCAAATGGTACTTCTCCATTTTACTCTCATAGTAATTGAAGAGGGCCTCTTAGAAGAGCAGCTGGGTCATCCATGACTTCTCATTGCTCCTGTAGTACACTGGCCATGTGTCCTTATTGATATGCTAGAAGGCCCTGGGGTTCTCACTGTGCCAGATCACAAAGGGTTTCAATTTGTAGCCTGCAATAAGCAAGACTGTTATCCTGTCCTTAAAAGCTTTGAAACCTGGCAAACTTGCCCTCCTTATGGATGAAAGTCCTTTCAGGCATTTGTTTCCAGAATAGGGCGTTTTCATCCATATTGAATATCTGCTCTGACAAGTAATTTTCCTCCTCAATCAGCTCATCTAGAGTTTCCAAAAATTCCTCAGCTGCCTTCACATCAGCGCTCACAGACTCACCGCTCACTTTCACATTATGTGATGAATAAGGATTCTTGAATTGTTTAAGCCTCTCAGAGCTGGCAGTAAATTCAACATTGTAGTCAGGTCCAGTCTTTTCTTTCTACATCAAAAACAAACTTTTTGCTTTGGCTATGATGGTCATGGTGCTGACAGAGACTTGCTTCTCTGTCTGGTCTTTAATCCAGGGCATCAGAAGTTTCTCTGTGTCTGATGTGGGCCCTTCTCAAAGTTGTTTTAGTCTCTTTGCCTTCATGATGCAGACGCTTTAACAGCTTCTCTCACTTTGTTCTTGTTCTTCACATAGCTATGGAGGAAAGGGACATGCCTGACTGGTGAGCAACAACCTTGACTGAGTTTCAGTCTTTGTAGTACTTAGTCACTGAATTTTGTTTCCAGGCTAGTCACTCAATGTGGCTTCTTACTCGCAACATTAGCAGTGGATTTTGTATGCTTAGGGGCCATGATGAACAAAACAACACTAGATTAAAGTATAGTATAGCAAATATGTAAACCAGTAACATAGTCATTTATTATCATTATGAAATATTGTGAATTGTACATAACTCTATGTGCTATACTCTTAGACGATTGGCAGTGCAGTAGGTTTGGTTACAGCAGCATCACAACAAACATGTGAGTAATGCAATACACAATGATGTCACAATGATGTCACAATGGCTGCAACATCACTAAGTGATAGGAGTTTTTGAACTCCATTATCATCTTATGGGACCACCTTCTTTATTTACTTTTTTTATTGCAGTAACATTGGTTAATAAGATTATATAAATTTCAGGGGTATATCATTATATTTCGATTTTTGTGTAGTTTACATCATGTTCACCACCCAAAGATCGATTACAATCCATCACCACACACATGTGCCTAGTCACCCCTTTTGCCCTCCTGCCTCCTCCCATTCCCTCTAGTAACCACCAATCCGATCTGTTTCTGTGCTTTTGTTTGTCGTTGTTTTTATCCTCTACTTATGAATGAGATCATACGGTATTTGACCGTCTCCCTCTGACTTATTTCACTTAGCATAATACCCTCAAGGTCCATCCATGCTGTCACAAATGGCTGGATTTCCTCATTTCTTATGGCTGAGTAATATTCCATTGTGTATATATACCACATCTTCTTTATCCATTCGTCCCTTGATGGGCACCTAGGTTGCTTCCAAGTCTTGGCTATTGTAAATAATGCTGTAATGAACATAGGGGTGCACGCATCTTTATAAATTCGTGTTTTCATCTTCTTTGGATAAATACCCAGCAGTGGACTAGCTGGATCGTAGGTAGTTTTATTCTTAATTTTTTGAGGAGTCTCCATACTGTTTTCCATAGTGGCTGCACCGATTTGCACTCCCACCAGCAGTGTATGAGAATTCCCTTCTCCAAATCATCTCCAACACTTGTTTCCTGTCCTGTTAATTATAGACGTCCTGACATTGTAGTTTTGATTTGCATTTCCCTGGTAGTTAATTATGTGTAACATCTTTTCATATGCCTGTTGGCCATCTATATATCTTCTTTGGAGAAATGTCTGTTGAGATCTTTTGCTCATTTTTTAATTGGGTTGGTAGGTTTTTTTGTTCTTGAAATGTGTGAATTCTTTGTATATTTTAGATATTAACCCCTTATCAGATATATGATTTGCAAACATCTTCTCCCAATTGTTAGGTTGTCTTTTCATTTTGTTGATAGAACAAAAAGAAGGATAGACAATTTGGCTCAGAAAATGGGTAGGAACCTGGGGAAGGCAGAGGTTAGAACTCCAGCTAAAGAGATGATCTTTAAGTAAGCAGTGCAGTGTGTTGCTACATCCTTGCCTTGACACTGGGCACCACTCATGAAGCCCTCACCACCACCACCCTTCTACCCCCTCACCACTCCTTCCATCAGAAAGAATTCTAAATCATTTCTTTCTTTGCCTCATTAGTTAAAGATTCAGTGGGCCTGGGGAAGCATCTGATTGGCAGAGTTCATTCTATGGCTCTGAGAAAGCAAGTATCTGGAATTTTTGGTTTTGGGGGCAGTAGATGTGGCCCTACCTTTCACCAAGACACAAGTGCCAACTGCCCAAACATAGGGTTCAGATAGTGGGCTGCACCCACCCAAGAATACAACCCCTAATACATACAGTACAAAGTGTTTTTTTCTAGAAATTGGCTTTGTTTGACAACATTATTGAAAGAAAATATGCAGCAGATATGAGTTTCAAGAAAGACTTGAAATAAGGGCAGAGAAATCTAGAACATGCAAGTAAGATTATTTAATGGCCAAGTGTACGGCCGTACTTGGCAATAGTTACACAAAGAAGGAGATAACACAAAATGGTTCTGGAGACGTCTCATCTTCCCAGAAGTTGCCATTTATATGCACAGCTGTGGATAATTCCATTTAAGTGGAATGAAGATTCTGCAATGTTCAAGAAGTGTGATTGCCATTCTCAAGGGTGTTTTTCCCCACCAATGTCTCCTACTCACTAGTCTCACTGTTATAGAGACTCTGCCTATGGGACTTCCTACTCATCACATGCAGATAATTGGTTCAAAACAAACACAATAGGTTCGTGATCTTTTACTTCAACTTTCTACGATGCAAAGGGAAAGATAAGGTCGTTTTTAGTGCCTTCATTCAGTAGGCTGGGACCTGAGGCCTGTGCTGTCAATTACTTCTACTTCATTCGTTCTCCAAATGCCACCTTCTCTGTGAAATCTTGCTTCATTTTCTCAGACTGAGTCCATTTCTCCCTCTGACTTCCAGTAATTTGCAAATAAATTTGCTTATTAACAGCTCCTATTCTGTTGTTGATATTCCTGATTCTCATACCAGATTGTGAACTGTCAGAGCAAAAATGTTTTCTTTAGGCAGGGTTAGAGACACCCTATTCCTGGTGTCCTCATTTTCTTGTACGCTAGGACGTTGTTTCTATAGCTGACTCCCCACCAGGCTGTATGCTTCCAGGGGGTAGCAGAGCATTTGTTTTATTTCCGACTTTGTCCATGGTACTGAAATTTGAAAGAGCCAATAGGGTGGGATCATTGGTTTGTTTTCAGTGGACTTGTCATAAACAAGATGTATGCTAAATTCCATTTATTTGGTAAAATTATCATACTTTTAAAGTTCCAATGAAACTCATGTGTGTGTGTGTGTGTGTGTGTTTCTGTTTTTTGGAAGTTAATCCTAACACGCCAGATGAAAAAGAGTTAGCATTACATCACTTACTCTTTGAAGATGGGAAAACATAAATTTGAGGATTGAATATAAGCCTTTGATATAAGAATGCATATCATCTTCATCTGTTACTGCTCTCCTGACAAAGATCTGCATAAGTGAGAGCTAACTGAATACCACCATGTGCCTTTTTGACTTCATTTTGAATACTCTTGGCAAATGAGGCATGTTGCAAAATCCATTACCCTTTTAAATCAGCATATGCCAGAGCTAAGACACTGAACCAGGAGTCAGAAGACCTGACTTAATTTTTTTATTTGATAAATATTTGCTGAGGTATTATGCTAGCTACAAGTTTTAAAACAATCATATATTTGCTGTGTACTGTTGGCAAGTCATTCAACTACTCTGAGACTAGGTTGCCACATTTGTAGAACGGATATAGAGTATGTCCTGCCTTGTCTCATAGCATAGTTAGTGAGATTCAAATGAGACACTCTGTATATTAAAGTGATTTATATATGGCAAAGCATTTAAATAAATATAAAGTTATGGTATTTATTATGTTAGTTATAACACATATATAATATAGCTATAAATTATATTAGCACAATAAAGTTATATTTATTAACTAGCACTAAGGTTATCTCTCAAAGCCAATTCCTTACTCCCATAATTTCATAATTACAAAAATATTATAATAAATTATAACAATATCATACATTTGAATTGCCTTTAACCATTTTCAGAGTACTTTCAAATAATTCATCTTTCAACAACAAAGAAGGTGGTTTCACACATTTTCATCCACACAGTTTTAGGGTTCTACTTTTCTACATGATAATTTCTAAACCTAGAGCTAAACTGGCTTTTAAATGGCACTTGGAGAAGGAAGAAATTTTGATTCAGTTTATTTCTACCTCACTTTCTCGAAGGATCACAATAGTGATGCATGACACCTGAGAAACATAAAGAGCTGTCAGATCAGTTTTATTTCTGGTTCTTGCAAAATGCCTGATGACAGTGGAAGTCTACAGCAGTGGGTCTCAACATTTTTGGTCCTAGGACTGCTTTATACTCTTAAAAATTATTGAGGACCCCCATGAGATTTTATGTCTGTAGGTTACATCTATTACTCTTTTTTGTATACAAAGTTAAAATGGAGAAATTTCAAAAATGTTTATTATTTCATTTAAAAATAAGAAACCCATTATGTTTTAACATAAATATTACTTTTATGAAAAATAACCATACTTCCCAAAACAGAAAAGATTAGGGAGAAGAATGACATTGTTTTACATTTTTGCAAATCTCTAATATTTGGTTTGACAGAAGACGATGGAATTCTCTAATCTTCTGTATTCTATCTGTTATCATACATTGTTTGGGTCGAAGTATACAAGGAAAATTTAGTCTTACATAGACATATAGACAGAAAAGGGAGCATCTTGCCAACCCCTGAGAGAGTTCTGGGGACCCCTAGAAATCCATCAATCACACTTAGAAAATGGGTTGTCTACAGTGCAGGGGGTTTAAATTCAGAAGCTTTGAAGTCAGACAGACTTCCTTTCTGGGTTCAAACGGGTTTAATATGTTTGGGTTGTGTGTCCTTGGGTAATTACTTAAACAATAAGCCATAGCTTCTTCCTCTGTGAAAAGAGTCTAATAACTCCAGCTTCATGGGGTTGTGGTAAAGATCAAATTTCTTGAAGTGTAGAGTGCTTGGCACACGTCCTGGGACATAGTAAGTGTACACGAAATAGTGGCTGGCTCTGATGTATCACAGACTGTTTCCCGTACGCCTCTCAAAATAGAAGGCCTACAAGAGCCATCCCAACTCACCTGACATAAGGCCAGTCTTAGAGGGAAGGTCCTGAAATTGAAACCAGTAGGATCTAATTTTAAAATAGGCTATCCTATTTTCACTTATACAGGATTTATTCCCAGTCAGTACTCCCATACAGTTATGGGTGTTTATAACACGATAGCCCAAACTTAAAGCTGTGGTAGATTTGAACAGAATCGTTTAATAATCTTCACATAAAAAAATTCCCTGTATTGTTCTCAATGAGAAACAGACCAAACTAATATGCTGAGACAATAGTCGATTACTGTATATTTAATTTTATAAGGTGATAGTAGATATACTGAATATACTAAAAACAGTTTCTGAAAGCCTAGAAAGTAGGAAAGGAGGTTTTTAAAATTTGCTTTTATTTTTGTTTATAAATTAATTTTAATTACACTTACTAAGCAACCATTCAGTATAAAGATTTGGATTCTATGCAGAATCCAAAATGAATAGCATTTCTGCCTAATATGTGCATTTTTGGTTTGTTTCTACTTGCTAATAGCTTCATTTATCAAAAAATCAATTTCAGGCTTGCCATATCTCTAGTATGTATTTTTTAAATGTAAAGACATGTACTTCTGAACTTTGCATCTTTTCTACTATCCAAGAGAGAACACCAATAATCACCAAGGGTCTGAAGCTAGCCATAAAGCCTAGGAATAACTAAACAAGTTCTTTTGTACATGATTTGATATATGAAACTATCACAGAAATGTCAGTGGGACAGCCCCTTCTTAGACTGGCAGATTTTGTAAACTGACCTCACTTAACTCAGCTTCTTGCCTTGTTTTCCTGGACTCAGAATATTCAGTCCAACCTAATTCTTCTTCATGGTCATTTAATGGTTTTAATTTCTCAATTTATAGGTCAAAAGGAAGCCCTAATAATAATAATAGCATGAACTTGCTCACATTTATTACATACTTACTTTGTGCCTTACAGAGTTCTAAATATCTTACATGTACTTAATCATTTAATCTTCAAAATAACCCTATATTATTATTCTCGTTTTATAGATGAGAGAACTGACCCAGAGAGCATAAGTCAATAATGCTCATGTCAGAAAAATAGAATGCTCTGTAAATATTTAAATCAAAGGATACCGAAGAATTGGTTTTACAGGTAATGGAAGGCGTCAAAAGGGGCAGTGAGTTAAACTAGGGTTTAGCAATAGCAAGAAATTTTTGTGACTCTTAATTTGGAGGGGTGATGGAAGGAGGCAAGATTTCCAGAGCTCAGGGAACTACCTCACTGAGAGGACCCTGAACCAGGATAGGCCAGTCTGGTGAGAGCTGGAACCACCAAAGAGATACATATGGATCCTCGATTCACAATGTGATTACATCCCAATAAACCCATCGTTAAGTTCAAAGTATCATAAGTCGAAAATGCATTTAATACACCTAACCTACTGAACATCATAGTTTAGCCTAGCCTAGCTTAAACATGCTCAGCACACTTACATTAGCCTACGGTTGGGCAAAGCCATCTAACACAAAGCCTATTTTATAATGAAGTGTTGAATATCTCGTGTAATTTATTGAATATTGTACTGAAAGTGAAAAATAGAACGGTTGTCTGGGTGCAGGATGGTTGCAAGTGGATTGGTTGTTCACTCTCGTGATCGCGGGGCTGCCTGGGAGCTGTGGCTCGCTGCCACTGCCCAGCATCATGAGAGAGTATCATACGGCAAATCGCTAGCTTGGGAAAAGATCAAAATTCAAAATTTGAAGTACGATTTCTACTGAATGCATATCACTTTCACATGATCATGAAGTCAAAAAATGGTAAATCAGGGATGTGCCCTGTGGCCGAGTGGTTAAGTTTGCGTGCTCTGCTGCAGCGGCCAGGGTTTCGCTGGTTCGAATCCGGGGCACGGATATGGCACCGCTCATCAGGCCATGCTGAGGCGACATCCCACATTAGAGGGACCTACAACTAAGAATATACACCCATGTACTGGGGGCCTTTGGGGAGAAAAAGGAAAAAGTAAAATGAAGTCTTCTTCTAAAAGATGGTAAATCAAACCATTGTAAGTCAGGGACCATCTGTATAGCCCAAGGAGATGCCACTCAAGGGGAGGAGGAGAAGGAGAAAGCAAATAGCCTGGCACCTCCCTTTGTCTAATCCCCCAATCCCCAACCTATGCCTCTCATTGGCCAAATCCATTCTGAAGCCAGCTGATCTGAGAGCATGTGACATGCAGGGATAGTCAGTTTCTGATGTGTGGGTTTCTCTGTCCATGTATGTCTTAGGGTAATTTCAGGGAAACATGTGCTTACCACTATAGAAGGGGAAGAAAGGTAAGAAATGAGGAAGGGTCTGGGGACTTTAAACCATTTTCAGTGTCAGAGTATGCCTTGGGGCACGTTCAAGGTGAGGGGAGCAAACGATCCAAGAAATCTCTTCTTTTGTGCTCTTGCTTGACAAAGTGTAGCTTTTTCTCTATGTAGCCCTTGCTTTCAAAGAAATCCTTATAAAGAAATAGTTCACATTAGACTAGATTCCTTTTTCGATTCACAGAACTCTTTCCCCCAAACTATTCCAATTGAAAGTGTCAATATTAGCAGAAAATGTGGAGATACTATCCTTTAACACGTTAATGCATCTCTTACGAACCTAAGAGGTTATGGGACGGGGCAGGAAAAAAGACAGTTGATGGCATTTAGGTATGAAGTGGAGGATTAAGTAAAGCAGACTGAACATCACTGTCGTGGGCTGAATTGTTTCCCCTCAAAATTCCTATGTTGAAATCTCAATGCCTAGAACCTCAGGATATAACCGTATTTGGAGAGAAGGTCTTTAAAAAGGTAAGTTAAAATGAAGCTGTTAGAGTGGGCACTAATGCAATCTGCCTGGTGTCCTCGTAAGAAGAAGAGACCCCAGGCCAGTGTGTACAGACAGTCAAACATCTATGAAGGGGCAGCAAGAGGGTGGCATCTGCAAGCCTAGGAGAGAGGACACGGGAGAAAACAACCCTGCTGGTACCTTGGTCTTTGACTTCCAGCCTCCAGACCCATGAGAAATTACATTTCTGTTGTCAACACCACCTAGCCTGCGCTAGTAAGCTAATCAACTGACCGAAGAAGCGACATCTGGAGACTCAGTGTGTGAGGCACCACTGATGACTGGAGATGCTAATAATGATATCCTTTATCATATAAAACAATATGGCTGCCAGGACCACAAAGCTGTTCCAGTTGGAATGAAAAGCTAGAGTTAGACATGCACTGTAAAAGCATAAATAAACTTGTTTTCTCTCCTTCATGGCTGCCCATTTAATTCAATATGCATTGTACTGTGCATGTATTAGGCAGATAGTTCTCTTACAGGTTCTAATCTATGAACACCTTGTCACTGAATGACATCTCTATCACAATGGTGACATCACAGCAACTTCCTCTTTGAATGATTGCTTATGGTTCCCTTATTGGTGGAAATAAAATTATCCCAGAATGTCAATATACATAAAGAAGGAAAATAATTCTGGTCCTCCTCAAAGTAGATTTAAAAACCACTCTTTTGTCATGGAAATTGTTCCAATCTACACCATGAATTGAATGTTTCTCTTTTATTTATGTCTCACAAATGTGCTTTAGCAACATGTTAGACTTTTGGTGTCCAGAAATGGATTTTTCAAAACTTTCTAAATAAAAAGAAATGAATAGCCAAGATAGAAGAATACCAGTTTCCTTGGTTCACATACAAGGCACACACTGAATATTCTTAGAAACATCACTTTGATCCAAAATAGAAAAATAGACTTGGTGTTAAGAACTATATTTTTAATTTTATATGAGATCTATCACTTTACCTGTTTACTTGAGTGTCAACAACCTAGAATAATGCAACAGTTTAGGAATTATTAAGTAATGTCCTGAGAATAAGTGATTCCAACAGCCATACATATTAAGACTGACTCATGAGCAGCAAAACTGACATTGCTGTCTGGCAATTAGGATATCTGGCAATGGGTCTTATGTACAATTTTATCTTAAATTCCCATCCTCAATTCATTCCAATTGTACACGTTCTAAAAAATATTGTCTACAAGGAAACTTGAAGTTTTCTCCTCGAAGTTTTACAAAAGAACAGTTAATATTAAAAAATAAAAATAAGTAGAAAATCATTAGAAGCAACCTGGGAAGGTATATCACTGCGGGCAAGTATGACTACACGATAAAGAGCTTTATTTGATGATTATGTAGTGAGCGTTGATAGGTAGTTTTTTTCATGGAACTAAAAAATTTAACTCAGAGGAACATTTATTGCCAAATTCTTGAAACTAAACTTTAGCATCTGGCAATATTTTTTTAAACCACACTACTAGATTTTTACGTTACATTTAACTTTCTTAAATTCAAATGTCATGAACTGGATAGATCTTTTTGTTAAACCTAAAATACAGAGAAACGTGAAGCGATATGTTGGAAAGAACTTTGGGCTATAAATGAGAAAAACTGGACTCTGGTATGCTCCCTTTGACAAGTCGCCCTCTTTGGGTCTCAGTGCTCTCATAAAAATTTGTGCATTCTATCACGAGTGTTGCATTATTCCTAAAATTCTGGGTTTCCAACCATTTCACAACTTTACAAATTCTTCTAGCAAAGGCATAAGGTATCGATAAAATAAAATTTGCAATTTGTTAAAATCAAATGAAAAAGGTCTTAAAAGGTGGTTGAAGATATCTAGGGTACACAGCAAAGACGTCCGTAAAGCGCACAGATTTGTTACAAAGCCTTGAGTTACAATGACCCATGAAGACTAAATAAAGCCAGACAATATTTCAATGATCATTTTCTTAGCTTGGTTTTCTTGTCATCAGATTAAAAAATATACCTGGATTAGCATATGTGATATTGTATTTGTAACAATGTGCACTGATTATTCCGCCCCTCCCACAGCCGCACCCTCACCTCCTATCCCCGGACTAGCTGTGAAACTCGAGATATTTTTGAGGCCGGAGATTGGTTTCTTAAGGTTAGGTTTTCTCTATAATTCCATATAGAGTCAAATATTCCATGCGGGGTGGTTAACTGATAATTGGCAACTGGGAATTAGAATTCTGTACCATCTAGGCAGTGAAACTTTGTAATGTTGCCTGTTGTATAGACCATATTTCACTTGTATCAAATCTCCGGGAAATAAATCTTATTTCCCCAGAGCCTACTAGTGACTGGCACATGTTTGAATGAATGAAGTAGACGGAGAATGTCAATATTCATTTATGTAATAATTAGTTAAGGAAAAAAGTACGTTTCAGCATAAGAACTTCGGACAGCCCTTTGCATAAATCGCACTTGACTTTTCCTGTCAGGCAAGTTGATGGCTTGTGAAATTCCTAGAAAAGCGAGGGGAGAGGACTCAGAGACGAGCCGGCGTTCCGGACCCAGCGCGGTCTGGGGACCTTACTGGGCCTGAAGGGAAACATTTTGTCGCGGAGGAGTTCGGAAAGCCAGCGATCCCACAAGTCCTGGGCACGGGGAAGAAGCCGCCCTCCAGCCTCGGGTTGGAGCTTCGCCGAGTCAAGCGCAGGCGTCGCGCAACCTGCCGCAGGGGGGGTCCGAGGCCGGACCCGCGGGGATCGCCCTCGCCCCACCGCTGGAGCGCCGGAGCCGCGAGCGGGGGGCGGGGCTCCGAGGCGGCCCCGCCCCGCCTCCCCGCCCCGCGGGTCACAATGTAGGGTTAGGGCGGCCGGCGGGCGGGCTCGGCGGGGCTCGGCGGGGCTCGGCGGGGCTCGGCGGGGCGGGGCGGGGCGCGGCTCGGCGCGGCTCGGCGGGGGCCGAGCCGGCGGTTGGGAGGGAGGAGGAGTCGCGGCGGCAGGAGGACAGCGCCGTTCCGGCCGGCCGCTCCCTGCGTCCCCTCTCCCTGCCCCGCAGTGGCCCGCGAGCCGCCGGCGAAGGAGCGCGCGCCTGACGCGGCCCGCCCTGCTCGCTCCCCGCCGGCGTCCGCCGTCCGTCCGCTCCTGGCCCGGGCCGCGGCCAGCGAGCCGCTCTGAGGCGGGCCGCGCGGAGTCGTGGGGCCGCCGCCGTGGCCCTCGCTGTCGGCGCCTCGCCGCCCGCCCGCGGCGCCCGCGCACGCCGGCCGCCATCGTCTTCGCGCCTGGCTGGCGGGGGCGCTGTCCTGCCCGGCCGTCCGCGCCGCGCATTGGAGCTCGGCGGAGCGCGGCAGCCAGGGCCGGCGGAGGCGCGAGAAGCCGGCCGCCGGCGCCGCGGGGGCCATGACCGTGGAGCAGAACGTGCTGCAGCAGAGCGCGGCGCAGAAGGTGAGGCGGCCCCGGCCCCGGCCCCGCCGCCAGGGCCTCCTCCCCGCGCCCCCCGCCCCGCCGCCTTTGGGGCGTCGTTCCCAGGGCGGGCTGCGTGTAGGAAGCGGGGTGCACTTAGCGGGCTTCCATCCGCTCCCTTCTGGCCGATTGTTTTCCTGGAGCAGACGGTGCCAGGTCTTTATTGGGAGCGACCCTTACATTCCTACACTCCTCTATCTGGCTGCTTAGTTAAACCTTCTCCTCCTCCTTCCTTTTTAAAAAAATAGAATAGCCACTGGTCATCCCTGATGAGCACGGTTTGTGTTTTGAAGGTGGGAGCCTTCTGGGCCTGCTCTTTGCAAAAGGGTCTCCAGCAGGACCGAATTGCCTGCCTGGCGGGGCAGGTCCGTTTACCAGGTGACTCTCTGGAAGTAGAGGGTTCGGTTGGTTCCTTTTCCTCTTTCTGTTTCTTTTTCCCGTTTTCCCCCCCTTGAGTATAGAAACTGTCCTTAAGAAGGGAAACCTTTCTGGCCATGTTTACTCCAGGAATCTTTTGTCCCCTGAGTTTGACCTTGTTCCATCGTTTACCCTTTGCTCTTGACTCAGCCACTCATTCAAATGGTCACTCACCTAAGTTAAAAAAAAAAAAATCTGTTTTTGAAGCTTCAAATCTTTTATAGTGAGTAATGAGAAATGCTCATTTTGTTCTGGATTTTGCTTTCAGGATGTCAAGTGCACTATCATGGCTTGCACCATATCCTGAAGAGTAGTTGGCTATGACTTATTTGTCTTTTGGGTGAAAAGCATTTTGGGCAAAAGGATAACATTGCTTTAGTCGTGTTGGGGTTACGGGGGTAACTGGAGTCTATTGTGAGCAGCTCCCGAAGCTGTGTTGGTTTATCAGGGTGAGTAGCGAACGCCCCACCCTGTTGTAGTTTTGGCATAGTTATCTCCTACCTGTGCTTGGTTTTCGAATAGGGTCTGCTGTCCTAAAATGGACTGTGTATATACTCACAGCCTGCTAACTTTCTGTTTTGAGATTATTTTTAGAATTTTATGGTAGTACTTGAGGTAATTGAAGATGCTCAAGAATTTTGGAAAGCAAGGATAGTGCATTGTTATTTTAGGCACTTTGGGAAAGTTGATTTTGGAGCTCTTGTGTGTTAGTTAACTGTTACTGGTTAAATTTAGAAGATTATTGCAGGCTGCAGTTTATTTACAGGGAAATAATTTTGGATTTAATATTGGGAGTTAGAACAGTTTATCTGCTAATCCCCTCTATTCTACTTTGAATACCTTAAACTTTAGTTTTTGATGTTGAGTATGTGATAAAGTGTTAATACTTAAAGCAGGATCTCGTGGTCATATGTATACTAAGCAATATTTAATAGATTTGGTTATCATTTTTGTTTATAGTTGTCTTCAGTGTTGAGTATTTATTCCACACAGCCAATTTGTTTCAAAGTGGGAAAAGTAGCTCATATTTTTCACATCTCTTAAATGTGAACAGTGGAAAGAAGTTTGTGAGTTTTTTAAATTGGTTTTCACTAGAGTACTTCTTTAACATAGAATCAGATAATGCAGATCTGCCTGCTTCAGAAGTTTAGGCATAAAATTGTAGGATCGAGAATCAAATTACTGAAAGTGGTCTTGGCCATCAAGTTTAATGAACTCCTCCTTACACAAAGGCAGTAGTTGTTAATCCAAAGTATTACCATTGTGCTGCTGTTTTCAGTGTGTGTGTCAGATCGTCTCACTGGTATTGGGGAAATTTTTTTGGTGAGGAAGATTGGCCCCAAGCTAACATCTGTTGCCAGTCTTCCTTCTTTTGCTTGAGGAAGATTGTCGCTGAGCTAACATCTGTGCCAGTCTTTCTCTGTCATGTGAGATGCCACCACAGTGTGCCTGACCACCGGTGCTAGGTCGCCGACCACATAGGAACCTGCAAACGCCTGGCCACAGAAGGAAGTGGAGCCGGAACTTAACCACTACCCCATGGTGCCAGCCCGAGGGGGGAAATATTTTTGGAGCAGTATAATGGGTGTATTTTTATACTTCCATCAAGGTATTTATGTGTTTTTAAAAAGAAACAATATATTTGTTTGCTTTCCATATTAACATAGTATTATATTTTTACTCATATTGGAACTATGTAAAAAATATTTGTATGGGTATAAATACTTTAAGCCATCTACTTCAAATAAGTTGGTAGATTTAAATCCACCAAGCTAGTAACTAGGAAGTGGACTTAAGCTAGTAACTAGGAAGTAAACTTCAAACTTTAGAAGAAACAAAAGTGAAACTCTCTGTTTTCACTTAGAAACTTTATGAATTGTCAGTCAAATGAGGTAACTAGTGCATATTGCATAACCAAAATTGAGCCTATTTTCTGCTCTCCTCAAAATACTTGTGTGTGTGTATGTATGTGTACAACATTAGTTTCATGTGAATAGCTGTGTTCTGGGGATTGGAACGCTTCCCTATATTTTCAAGATTCTTTTTTTTTCCTTCCAGAAGGATGACTCTTTCATAAAATAATATAATAATCCTTTATTTAAAAAAAGCGTGCCGCAGAACTTTCATAGATCCCTTTTCACCTGCAAGGTAGCTTGTCACAGTATATTTGTAAGGAGAGGGGCTGTCTTTTCCTCTGATGTGTTCTTTGCGTGATGGCTGAAGTTTGGCTGTGGCCGGGCGTTGTGACACGTAATAAAACTGCAGAGAGCTGCTTTTCTGAGGTTTAAAGGAGACAAGTGAGGTGGAGTTGGGGGGAGATTAGCTGCAGTTAAATCCTGTCAGAATTTTGGTCTTGAACATGTCTTCAGCCTTTGAGCTTGATATTTACCTAAGTGCAGGATCTTTAGATCTCAGAAATTTGATACCTAGATTCAGGTCCCAAAGAGGATTCTTGAGGGCAGCAATAGATGGCTTCGTCCCAGGGACCAAATTAATTTATAGCGTGAAGTGAGCTGGATACCATTTACATTAAATGTATCTTTCTGAGTTGAATAAAATATAAAGTTCCTAAGGGCAGGTATTTTGCCTGTTTTGTTTCACCCTGGTTCCTTGCACATAGTACGTTTCAGTAAATATTTGATGAGTGAAGCAGTGTGTGAATGTTTTCTAAGAAGAATGAGAAGTGCAGTAGTTATTTTAGTTCCCTAACTGAATCTCAGATTTAAGATTATTGAGAAACAGTGAAAGCTCAAGACTGCGGACAACTGTTGGAATTTAGGCAGTGTAGTGAAAAGATGGTTGGATCTGTATCACCTTTCTGTGACCTTGGACAAGTCATTAAATGCCTCTGAATCTTCTTTTAAAGCCTTAAAGTTAGTGTGATTAGACATTAGCAACTTTTTTAGATCTGCGTGTTCGGTGGAGCTAAGCATGCATTTATTCCAGACAGGGACTTTAAAAAAAAATAGTAGGGGATGGCAGCAGAAGGAATTTTATGGATCAACAATTTTCAGTTAATTACGGGTGGGGGGGAGGGAGGGGTTAGGTGGGCAGGATTAACCAATCACAGATTAACCAAATTAAGAGTTTAAAACAAAACTTGAAAAATAATACAAACTGGATTCAGAGTAAATTTCTTAGTTAAAATAATGGAGTATTTTCTAATTGAGGTTATCATCTAAAGTTATAGAAATAAAGTAGAGCCTTTCAAGGGACAGTTAACATTTTGTAAATTGCTGTAAACATTATATACAACTGACATTCCGTAGTACTAAATAGTTGGTTATCTTGTTATCAGCATATGCCTTCGTTTGGGCAGAGAGATGGGGAGCCAGCTGCTTATTCCCACCTATTCCTTCCCTTTCTCACCTCATTTTGATTTGTATACTAACATTGTATGCAGCTGCCTTAATGAATTCTTATCAGATCTGATAAATATTCTGTGAGTTTTCTTTACTTTTCTGTGTATACAGTCCATATCATTTGTGAATAATTATCGTTCTGACCTCTTCCTTGTCAATATTCAGATTTATTTTTTCATTTACTATTTTATTGCTTTAGCTAAGATTGCAGAATACTACTAGGGTTGATGTTAGTGTCTGTATGTATTGTTTCATTATGATATGGAAATTTCCCTATAGTCCTAAGTTTTAAAAATATTTTGAAATCAGATTTAGATGTTGACTCTTTATCAAATGTCTTCTTTTGCTGTTGCAACGACTGATGTGGTGTTTTATGTGTCAATAAGAACAACAATTGTAATAGATAGCATTTATGGGATATTTACTATGTACTATGTTAAGGAATTGTAATAAGAGCAACAATTGTAATAGATAACGTTTATGGGATATTGACTGTGTACGATGTTAAGGAATTGTGCTGAGTGTTTTTTAGACTGTTTTTCATTTCATCTTCCTAACTGCCTTATTAGGTGAGCACTACTTTTTCCCTTCATATTGTGATTGAGGAAACAGTACTAGAGAAGCTAAGAACTAAAGCAACATTTCACTGCTGGTGTGTGTGAAGGGTGGGATTTAACTCAGGGCTGTGAAACTCTCGAGCCCCCCATTATGATGGATTGCATTCTGGTAAAATCTCATGTAGTCGTGATGCCTCCAAATTCAATATACTAAATTTTAATCTGGAATTTAATATCTGTATTCTTAAATGAGATTGGTTACACGGTTTGCTTTTGTGTAAGTGGGTAACAAGGTAAAATTAACTCATAAAATTATTAGAAAGCTTTTTGTGTTTTCCTATGTTTTTGGAATTGTTTAATGTAGGATTGGGTTAAACCATTCAAAATTGGGGACATTTAAGCATTTTTTGTCATTCAATCTAAGTACTTGCTACTTTGAAAGGTTGATGAATATGACTATATCAGGCTGACTTTTTAGAGCAAATTTTAGATGAACTTTCCAAATTTTATCTTTTTTTTAGGTTTTCTACCTCTTCCAGTGTCAATTTTAAAATTGTTTTTTAGATGTGGATTTTATTTCATTTAGCTTTCTCTCCATATAGGTATGTATATGGATCTGATGTTTTCTCTTAAATCTGTGGGTATATAGATAGATCTCTTTCTCATTCCTGTTAGTTTTGTTCTCTTCTCAGTGGTGTTTGCCAGAAGTTGATCTATTTTATTGGTCTTTGCAAAATTCAGCTCTTTGTTTCATTTGTAACTTTTGTCTTCTAATTTACTTTTATTTTTCTTTAGTAATTCCACCTTTCTACTCTTTTTGATGGTTATTATTCTTTTTATACTTATATTCAACGTTTAGTGAATTTCCAATCATGTTTAATGAAAAACATTTTGGGCTGTGGATTTTCATCAGTTTTGTTTTGAATTTGAATTTATTTTTTGTTCACTCTTTAAAAGATTTTTTTTGGTTTACTTTCCAAGATGTTGCATTTTTAAAATTGTTAACTTTTAGTTTCCATATACTGTGTTTAGAGAACATGATTTATAATAGTTTTAGAAATTTATTCAGATTTTCTTGGGGCCAGCACCGGGGGCGTAGTGGTAAGTTTGTGCGCTCTGCTTTGGTGGCCCACCGTTCGTGGGTTTGGATCCTGGGCATGGACCTGCACACTGCTCATCAAGCCAGCCTGTGGCAGTGTCCCACATACAAAATAGAGAAAGATCGGCACAGATGTTAGCTCAGGGCCAATCTTCCTCACACACACAGAAAAAGATTTTCTTATGTACATGAGGTTTTAAGGAGCATATGAAAAGGATGGGTATTCTTTGAAAGTTGTAGAGTTTGGGGCCAGCCCCGTGGCCTAGTGGCTGAGTTCGAGAGCTCTGCTTCAGCAGCCCAGGGTTTTGCCAGTTTGAATCCTAGGTGCGGACATGGCATTGCTTGTCGAGCCTTGCTGGGGTGGCATCCCACATGTCACAACTAGAAAGACCCAAAACTACAAATACACAACTATGTACTGGGGGACTTTGGGAGAAAAAGGAAAAATAAAAGTAAAATCTTAAAAGAAAAAGTTATAGAGTTCTTTATTTGTATATTAAATGAACACAGTGTGATTTGAATATTTCATGTTTTTTTCCTTTATCTCTTAAATTCTGAGGGATGTGATATCTCTACTTTTAATATAATTTCATCAAATTCTCTTTGTATTTCTAATGGATCTAATCCAAACTTGTGTGTCTTTGCTGGTGTTTTAGTAGAATTTCATCATTTACATATATGGTGATAATTGATAAATTTTTTTATTGTCATCTGAGTTTCTGTTTATTAGTCTTGTTTTCCCTACTCAGTTTTTTTTTTTTTTAAAGATTGGCACCTGAGCTAACAACTGTTGCCAGTCTTCTTTTTTTTCCCCCCTGCTTTTTCTCCCCAAATCCCCCCAGTACATAGTTGTCTATTTTAGTTATGGGTCCTTCTAGTTGTGGCATGTGGGACACCGCCTCAGCATGGCCTGACGAGCGATGCCATGTCTGTGCCCAGGGTCTGAACCAGCCTGCTCAGTTTTCATGGATTGATCAGATTTTCCTTGTGTCACCTCCCTTACCCTTTCTTTTTTACAGCCTGTCATGATTTGGAAATCGCTTTCTCATTTCTGCTCTTTTAATTTTAAACAAATATATCTAAACGTATTTTTCTGGTAGAGTCAAAAATTGATAATTAGCTTTCCCTCCTTCCCTCTGCTCTCAATAAGATAAAACTTTTTAGCTTATTTTTATTTACAGCATTCCTGATTTTGTTGGGATAATATTGAATGTGATTCTGAATGGTGACTTCTTAAAAAAACAATTCTTTTGTTGAGGTCATATTGGCTTACAACATAGTGTAAATTTCAGGTACACATCACTCTGTTTCTGTTTCTGTATAGACTGCATTGTGTTCACTGCCAACAGTCCAGTTTTTATCCATCACCATGTGTACATGTCCCTTTCCCCCTTTGGCCCTCCTCCCACCCCCTTCTCCTCTGGTAACCACTCATCTGTTCTCTAAATGATGACATTTTAAATTTCTTAGGGTGTACCTTGTGTCAAAAATATTACTTAATTGTGTTACACATTAGCAGTTAGTTTTTAAAAATTATTTTATTTTAACTATATGTTTTTCTGTATAGTATAATACTGTTTCATGTTACTCTTTGTTTTTATTGTTGACTCTTTGTGGAAGCTTGTATCATTTCCCCTTTGGTTTTGGAATCCAGAAATTTCACTGTGTGTGTGTGTGTGTGTGGTGTGTTTATCTTTTTAACAGTTCTGCCTAGGATTTTTGGTCTGAAAATGTTAGTGTTCTTCTCAGTAAAATTATTGCTTCTACTGTATTCTTTTTTTTCCTTCTATAACTGCATTATTTGATTAGATACCATTCATGTCTTTTCCTTGCTTCAAATTTTATTTTATGATTTCTTTCTCTCCCTTTTTGTCCTATATGCTCAGATAACTTTTCAGTTTGATCATCTATGCTAGTTCTATATTTACTGCCTCCATAGGTGGTCAGATCTTTTGGGGGTTTGTTTTAATAGTATACATTTTTAGTTGGTTCTAAAGTGCATAATAATAATAATAGAATTATAAACATTGGTTCATAATAGCTGTCCATGAAAATGTTTATTTATGAAATTTCTTATCAATTTTTAATAATAAACACACATGAACCCTCTACTTAAAACAAAAGCTGCAACTTTGAAGGTAATCTATATCTAATCATAGTCCCCTTATCCCATCCCTCTCTTTTAATTTGAGATTTTAATCATCTTGAATCCTGCGTTCATTCTCCCTTTGGTTTCTTTTTACTGCATCTCTATATGAGTTCTTGAAGGTATATATTTTTAATTTTAGTTGTTTTAACTTTAGGAATGTTTTTCTACCTCTATATCTAAAAGAGATTCACCTCTGTTTTCTACTAAGAAGTTTAAAGATATGTTTGCAACACTTAAACCTTATTCCATCTTTACTTATTTTTTGTACTTGGTGTGAGATAGGGATCCAGTTTAATTTTTATTATATATATGATTTATTGTTGTTAGTCGTAGCTTATGGAAAAGTTAATGCTCTCCCTCAATGAACTGACGTGCCATCTCTGTCATATACAGAAGCTTTATGTAAAGTGTTCTTTTTTCCCCCTGTTGTCTCAGTTTTGTTTCATCATCCATTTTGTGAATAGCATCCTGTCTTCATTGCTGTAGCTTCATAATGATCTCTACTACTGGAAAAGTAAGTGGGCTCCTCCTCTTCCAAGGTTTCATGGCACTTCATTCTTCCTTGGAAATTTTAGAATAATCTTACCAAGTTCTCTGAAAAACTCTTGTTGGAGTTTTTTATTAATTCCATTGAATCTTAGACCAATTTGGGATCATTAACATCTCTACAATATTGAGTCTTCCTATTTGTGAACAGAGTATACTTTTTCCTTTATTTAGATCTTTCTTCATTTCTGTTATTCAGTTTTAATTTTAACTGTAGAATTCTAACACATCATTTGTCCTAGATAGTTGCTAATTTCTTATAACAATTATATGTAGCGTTTTAAAATATTTGTTATTGGTTACTGGTGTGTACAGATGCAACTGGCTTTTGTATGTTGCTCTTATATCAAGCCACCTTGCTAAATTTTTCTATTTTAACACTTTTCCAGAGATGATTTTGGATTTTCTCTGTAAAAGATCATACTGTGAGTAAATCATGAGAGTTTTATTTATTTCCAATTTTTATGCTTGTAATTTCATTTTTTTCTTGTTGTGCTAGATGAGACGTCTAAGAAGTAATAATACTGACTAGAAGCAGTAATAGTAGATATTGTCTTATTGCTGATTTTAAAGGACAGTTCCTTACTTTGGTACCTAAGGCATTTCTAAAGTATTTACACGTGTTAGTTGTACAAACTCGTATGTTATAAAGAGGGTTCTATTTCTAAAGAACTAAAAGATATTATAGTATTTTAAATTCTGATGCTTGCACGTACTTTTTCCTTTGAGTGCTGGTGACTCTTGTGAAAATTTTCGCTCTAGGCATCCTGGTGTGGAAATAGCTGGTTTGTCAGCCATTTCTCTGTCATCCTAGGGCCTCTAAAGTCAGGCATTGCATTTCTTTTTTATCATGGGCAGTCCTTTCTCTCTTTTCCCAGTGACCACTTCACAATCGTTCATTTCTGCCCTGATATGCTTAGTGTAAGAGTGGTTACAAGAGTCTTTCCCCTGACACTACACACACACTTACTCTCTAATGTCACAGAACTACCATTTTTACTGAAACCAAAGTGGGTTCCTTCCTGGCGAGTTGAATCAGACCCCCACCAGAAGCAGTTGTCACACAAAGTAGGGCATGTTTGCAGCAAAGAGGAGGCCACGCAGAATCATTTCCAAAGTCATGGCATCCCCAACAAAGGGAAGCAGGGGCCTTTTATTTTGGATGGGAATGAATATTCAAAACAGAGAGGTGGGTATTCGCTTGCGCAGGCTCAGTTGGAAAACATGCTTCCACATACACTGCAGGTTAAGGCAGTAAGGCCTAAGCTCCTCCCAGAGCGGATATTTTAGCATTAAAAATGAGGCAAAGGTCATAGGCCTCGCCCTTGTGCTGGGGCTCAGTCTGCTTCAGGTTGGTTGGTGATTGCATCTCTTAACAGTTAAATGCTTCTGACCCCACCCTTGAGTTCCTTGGAGCAGTGAGTCCCTGACACCATGAGCACTGACTTGCAGCAGTGGCCTGCCTTTTTCCTGCAAATATAAGTGATGAGTATGGTGACATAGCTCATAATAATTGTTGATTTGTATTATACAGGCATACCTCATTTCACTGTGCTCTGCCTTATTGTACCTCACAAATATTGCAGGGGGTTTTTTCTTTTTCTTTTTCTTTTTTTTTTTTGGTCAGGAAGATTGGCCCTGAACTAACATCTGTTGCCAGTCTTCTCTTTTTGCTTGAGGAAGATTGTCGCTGAGCTAACATCTCTGCCAGTCTTCCTCTGTTTTGTATGTGGGATGCCACCACAGCATGGCTTGATGAGCGATGTGCAGGTCTGTGCTTGGGATCCGAACCCCTGAACCCTGGGCCGCAGAGCAGAGTGTGCGTACTTAACCACTATGCCACTGGGTTGGCCCTCAAGTACTGTATTTTTTACAAGACCCTCAACCAGCAAAAATATTATGACTCATTGAAGGCTCAGATAATGGTTAGCATTTTTAGCAATAAAATATTTTTTAATTAAGATATGTACATTGTGTTTTTAGACATAATGCTCTTGTACACTTAATAGACTACAGTATACTGTAAACATAACTTTGATATTCACTGGGAAACCAAAAAGTTCGTGTGACTTGCTTTATTGCAGTATTTGCTTGTTGCAGTGGTCTGGATCCAGACCCACAATATCTTCGAGGTATGCCTGTTTATGAAAGACCAAATCTGGCCTCTGAAAGCCAGTTTTGGAATGTCACTATGCAGTGTGGGTAAGTAGATGATGTGAAAGTTGAATTTATGAAATGACCTCTTGCGTTTATTTTGGCAAACTTGTGTAAGTAATTTTTCTAAGTTTTCTCTCTCTTTTTTCCTCCTTGACTAACTATTTTAATACAGTTTATCTGCTTTGTTTATAGTCTTGGTCTTTCGAGCCACTGAATATTTTAAAATGTACGTTTTCCTTGTTTCCTTAGCCTTGTTCAAACAGGTGTAGATCAGAGCTTATTCTTACAGTGTGATTTGTGGACTATCTTCATTTCCTCTAGTGCTTGCTAAAACTGTAGAATTCTGTGCCTCACCCCAGACCTGTTGTTTCAAGACTCTGATGGTTGGACTACTTTCTTAACAAGAATCAGTGATTCTTCTGCACTTAAAGTTTGAGGAGCACTAGTTGAAAGTATTCTTGAAGATGAGAGTGCCTTAGCACTTGTATGAATTGATTGCAGAGGTTGAATTATTACAGTACACCCAATTGAACACGCAAGCAGAGTCTCTTTGAACACATTGGCTTTCTTACATTTCGAGTGTTTGTCCCCATCAGTGTACTTACACTGACCTGCTTTTCTGTTGTGAGGGAAATGCCGCCTCCATCAGGCTATCATGGCCACCATCTCTTGGAAACCCAAAGCTTCAGGTGCCCAGGGGACACTGGAACCCTGAACCCAAATAGGGCAAAGTTAGTTGTCTTTTTATTCATTGAATCATATGTCAGGGAGTTGGGAAGCTATTGTACATGCTAAGGTTGCAGTCTCCCTGTTTCTTTTCTTTTTGGGGTCTGTGTGTGTGTGAATCATTTTTGAAAGATTTTTTTGTGTGTGAGAAACATAGCATATGAGAACTTATGTATACCTCAGAGATACGTAATAAGATTACTGCCCTTTGTACCACCTTAGATGTGAAATAGAACATCTTATTACTACAGAAGTTTTCTTTGTGCCTCATCCGAACTGTCCCTTCCTTCCACATCCCTCTAGCTGCTATCTTGACTTTTCCGGGTTGATGTTACCATAGTGTAATTTAGAAAATATAAAATGAAAACACCCATTTAAACTGTTTTAATTAGATGAATTTTGACATATGGAACATTTTTGACACTCCAGAAGATTTTCTTGCATCACTTTTCCCATTTAGTATCCCCACCCTCCCTTTCCAGATAACCACTTATTGGATTTCTATCACAGTAGATCGCTTTTGGCTGTTTTAGGTCTTCACATAAACGGAATCATAAAAATTCCTTTTTTTTTTTTTTGCATTTGACATTTCTGCTCAGGAAACTGTTTTTGAGATTCAGCCATGTTATTGCATGTTAGTAGTTTGTTCCTGTTTATTGCTGAGTAATATTTTATTGTTTGAATATTTTGAAACTTGTGTAAATATGCACCTATTGGTGAACTTTTGAGTTGTTTCCAGTTTGTGGCTTTTATGAATAATATTGCCACGTGTATGTGTGTAAGCAAGTCTTGAGTAGACATATTTGCATTTCTCTTGGGCAAATACATAGCAGTGGAATTGTTGTAAAATATTGCTAAATGGTTACTTAAAGTGGTGGTATCACTGTCCATTCCCATCAGCAATGTATGAGAGTTCTGGTTGGTCAACATTTTTGGCAGCACTTGATATTGTCAACTTTTATGTTTTAGCCATCTTAGCGAGTATATAGTGGTACCTCATTGTGATATTAATTTGTATTTCTTTAATGGCTCATGGTTTTAAAGTCTTTTCAGGTGCTTATTGACCATTTTTGGATGATTTTTAAATATTGCTTCTCATACATTTTCCAGTTTTATGTTCTTAAAGGATTAGCAATAACAATAGCTAGTTGTTCTTCCAAGTCTGAAAATGGCAAAAAAGTTGAAGATATTGCTAGAGTTAAAACATTTTAGGAGCAAGTACTGATATGCTCTCGAAACAAAATGAAATTGCACAGTTTTTTCTTCATTTTATTTTTTTTAAACTAATACATGATAAAAAGGCTCACTGCTGAAGAAGGAAGGCCTTTCTCTTCTTCATACCTCAAACTAGCATTGAGTTAATTTCTTAGATAGTTAATTGTGCGCATAAGAGAAATCTCTATGATGTATACTTTGTTCACAGGGTATAAAATACTTTCACACTGTAGTTGGTTTGGAAGTTTGGAAAGGGCCTGGAGGACCAATGGCAGGTGGGAGGAACTGTGGAGAGGTAAGCAATTGGGCAAAGAAAGACTTTTCTTACAGTTTCTGGTCCATGTGAGAATCAGAAAGAAGAGGAGCTCGTTTTGAACTGGAAAGGAAAACACTTCCTGTTTGCTGGGTTTTTATTGGTGCTGTTCAGCCTGGAAGTGGGTGGGATGGGCGAGCTACGCTAGGCCTGAGGGCAGGATTGACTTCGAGCTGAGAGCTAAGTCCTCAGAGAAGCAGGAAGGATGTAGAGGAGTAGGGAGAGAGGGACCAGGAATGAAGAACCATTAGTGGCCAGGATCTGTTACTATGGTAACAGTAACGTGAGAACCACTCACATATACACAAGTTGGTGTGTTATAATTCATACCAGAATACATGCAAGATCAAATGTTTGATTTCTTTGAGGTGGAGCTACAGAAGCGAGTTTGGGCTGGAGGTGTGGGGCTTGCTGTGTCCTCCACTGAAGCATCTGAGCTGGTCTGCGTGTCTCATCAAGTAGGCCCCACTCTTCTCATTAGGCCTTACAGAAAGCCTCTGGGGCAGAACAAGGCCAAGGAAGAGGATTGAAAGGAAACCAGAAGTGATAGCACACCTCTTAATCTCAAGTTCGCGTGTCCGATGCACAGCAAGCCAAACACTGAGACATTGGTGTTTGTAGATGGAGACAGATTTTATTCGAATTGGCCAAAATGAGAAGGTGGGAAAGCCCCTGGACAATCTGACTTCCGCAATTCCATGGCTGCTGAAGTGCATTCTCCTTCTTCTACAAAACAAACTCACAAATCTTCGAGACCCCTGAGTCACCCCCTCAAGTTAAACAGGAAACAGCAAATTGGTTTCATATCTACAGTGACCCTCAGGTACCCAGCTTCGGCCCAGTCCACTGCCTCAGGTTTAAAATTCCCAGTTTTTGGAGGACGGAACAGCTCTCTGCACAGGCCTCCTGGGGTCAGTGGACACTCTTTGTGCCTATTCTGGTCACATCATTCAGGTTCTCAGAACTGACTTTTGGGCTTCTTCCCCAGTAGAGCAGGGACTTCCAGTCGGTGATAAAACTGCAGAACTAACAGAACTGACAGTATTTCCGTCCTTGCTGATGGTGTCAGAGGGAAGGCTCCCTGCATCTGAGCTGTGGGGCTGTGGCTGGATAGATGAAGGTGGCGTAGCTCAGGCTGGAGTCAGCTTTGTGGTTTCTGTGATGTTTGCTGGCTAGGGGCCCAGGCTTCTGGGGACGTGGGGATCAGAGTAGCCCGCCAAGGGCTGGGGTCCCGTGCGAGGAGGTGTGGTGCTAGGGCCCTGTGAACATTGATGTTGCCATTAGCTTACTTGGCCATCTTGGGGGTTGCCTCAGGCAAATTCTAAACTCAGGGTCTGCAGTTTTTGGATGGAAGTGAATGCCCTTCTGTGCATTCTTGGCTGTGCCTGTGGTGCTCAGGGACCCTTCATACCCCTTGCACTGCTGGAAGAGAGGGTAGAGCTCTCTGGGTTTAACGTGCGAAGGGAGGGGCTGACTAACAGTGCCTCTGTTCCTCCTCTTCCGCCTGTCTTAGGGCCTCAGGGGGCTTTCTGTGGGGGCGAGGGGGAGCGAGGGTGGGAGGTGGTCAGGGAGTGTGGCCGGGAGGTACTGGGAACCTGCTGCCTTTGTCTTTTCCTTACTGACCGTTGTTATATCTTCTATAGATATATCTTGTTATTGAGTTGCAGGGATTTATATATTCTGAATATGTCGTTATAAATTATAAATATATTTTTTCTCAGCATGTAGGTTCTTTTCATTTTCTTATTAGTTTCTATGAAGTCAAGTTTTTTAACATTGGTGAAGTTCATTGTACCACTTTTTTTTTTTTACGGTTAATGCTTTCACAAATTTTTGAAAGTTAATTTGCAAAAACTTTTTTCCTGTGTTTTCTTCTAAAATGTTTTATCATTTTAGTTTTTACATTTACGTCTGTAATTTATGTGGAGTCTGTTTTTGTGTGTGCTCTGAGGTTGGAAGAGTTCAGGTTTATATGAAATAAATGACCCTTGTGTTATAGTTCATCTTTACTTCTGGATGCACCAGAACTTAACCATCCTACTGTTGGTAAACCATTTGGTTATCTTTTTATGTGTTCATGGCCCTTTGAGATTTTTTGTGTGAAATTTACGTTTGTTTCTCTTGTTTGTTTTTTCTTTTGGGTGGTTTTACCTTTTCCTTTTTGATTTGAAGGAGTTCTTTAGTCTACAGATAATTTTTATTTTCTACTTAGCTATTTTGAAAATATCTTTTCCCATTTTCAGGTTGTCTTTTTACTCCCTTTATGCTATTCTTTCATGAATAGAAGTTCATTTCAATTTAGTCTCATATGTGATTAGTTTTCTTTATTCTTTGAACTTCCATACTCTTTCATTAAGATGGTCTCTCTCTCTCTCTTTTTTTTTTTTTTTTGGTGAGGAAGATTGGCCCTGAGCTAACATATGTTGCCAATCTTCCTCTTTTTGCTTGAGGAAGATTGTTGCTGAGCTAACGTCTGTGCCAATCTTCTGTTTTGTCTGTGGAATGCTGCCACAGCCTGGCTTGATGAATGGGGTGTAGGTCCCTGCTTGGGATTCGAACCACTGAACTGCAGGCCACCAAAGCAGAGTGCTGAACTTAACCACTATGCCACCTGGTGGCCCCAAGATACTCTCTTTTATTGTCCTCTAGTCTTTTTCTTGTTTTGCCTTCAGTATTTGTCTTATTCCACTTGGATTTGAAGTTTGGGCATATTGTTTGCATAGGTGTCCAAATTCATGATTGGAGAACCAGCAACTGTATTGAAAAATTTCTCCTCCTCCTCATTAATGCTCCACCTGATGACAATATTTTTTATCCTTGAATTGGGACTTTTTAAAATAGGTCTCAGGGACTCTCCCTTGAATTAAAGTATTTTTCATTATAGTTTTACTGAAGTGTGCGTAAACGTAAATGAGGCATAAATTTATTATGTTTTATTATATAGCTCTTATGCACCAAGACCAAAACCCAACTAATAACTTAGATATAACCAAAACTAAAAAATTAGTAAAATTTGGAAGAATAAGGTTAACTTAATTTTAACAGAATGGTAGTGTTTTACAGAAGCTAATTTGGCACTTCCAACTTCAGCCAAGGAAATTAATATATGTGCATCAGGATATTCTTGTAATAGTTATTGTTAAAGTTTGGGAGTAGATTTTATTGCCATTGTCATCCACTTTACGTCTTTGACCCTGGTACTCAGTTGACAGCCATTGTCTTAAAGTGGGGTTCTCAGCCTTTTTGTTGTAGTTTTCACAGATGTGCCTTCAGGTTTGATCATAGTTTAAAACTTTTTTTAATTTTTTGCTATACCTCAGTATAGTAGTCCCATTTTCTCCGCAGTTTTGCTTTCCATTGTTTCAGTTATCCACGGTCAACCGTGGTCCAAAAGTATTAAGTGGAAAATTCCAGAAATAGACAATTCATGTTTTAAATTGTTCATCATTCTGAATAGCCTGATGAAGTCTCACTCCATTTCACCTGAGATGTGAGTCATTCCTTTGTCCAGCGTATCCACACCGTATATGCTACCCACCTCTAGTCACTTAGTAGCTGTAGGTTATCAGATTGATGGTTGTGGTATCACAGTGCTTGTTTTCAAGTAACCATGATTTTACTTAATAATGGCCCCAAAGCGCAAGAGTAGTGATGATGCAATTCAGATATGCCAAAGGGAAGCTTTAAGTGAAAAGGTAAAAGTTCTCAACTTAATCAAGAAAAGAAAAAAATCTTATGCTGAGGTTGTTAAGATCTTGGGTGACTTTTATTATGCCATATTGTTACAATTGTTCTATTTTATTATTATTGTTAATCTCTTACTGTGCCTAATTTATAAATTAAGCTTTATTATAGGTATGTATGTATAGAAAAAAACCAGTATATATATGATTTGCTACTCTCTGTGGTTTCAGGCATCCACTGGGGGTCTTGGAATGTATATCTCACAGATAAGGGGAGACTACTGTAAATGTGCTGTAATTATTGCTGTATCTCTCAAGCAGAATGTTGAACTGAACAGGTTGTGTGGTTTAGTGTAGAGTGGGATACAGATGATCCTCAACTTACTATGTTTCTACTTAGGATTTTTCGACTTTCATTGGTGTGAAATTGATAATGCATTCAGTAGAAACTGTACTTTGAATTTTGAATTTTGATCTTTTCCCAGGCTAGCGGTATGTGGTACACTCCTCTGTTGTGACGTTGGGCAGCGGCAGCGAGCCACAGCTCCCAGTCAGCCACGCGATCACGAGGCTGATAACACTTACAACAGTCCTGAACCCATAAACCATTATGTGTTTCACTTTCAGTACGATACTCAATAAATTACAGGAGATATTCAACACTTTGTTATTAAACAGGATTTGTGTTAGAGGATTTTGCCCAACTGTACACTAATGTGTACCATTTAGTCCTTTTTTCTGGTCACTGTTACAAGGCTCCTGTAACTCTTGAAATTTACTGTCTTTTGTATGCTAACGAGAAAACTTCTGGTTGGAGGACAAGATAGCTTCAGGAGAGGGGCCGGACCTCAGAAAAACCAACCACTGTGATTAGAGGGTTAGAACTTTCAGCCAGTTCCCCAGTCCAGGGAGGGGAGAGGGGCTGGAGAGTGAGTTCAGTCACCAGTGGCCAATAATTTCAATCAATTGTGCCTACATAATGAAATCTCTGGTGCTTTATATACTTTTAATAAGTACATAGTAAATGAGAGTTCTAGGATAGAACTTTGCATGTATGGTTAACTTTTTTCCTCTGTATGGACTTAGCTTATAGTGCAGTGAAACAATATTTTTTGCATGTAGAGTTTCTACTTATGATGCATTCTTTTGTCTACTAGTTAATAGGGATGGGGGATTCTCTTAGGGGCATGGACATTATGTGGATGTTAGATTGGTTGAAGGGTTGAGGTGGCAGGTGGGGTATGAACTCTGAGATGAGGAAGGATGGAAACAAACATTTACTGAGGACCAACTATGTCCATTGCTCTTTGCTGCCTGTTTCCCGTAAAGCATCTGATTTCTTTACTTTTCTTCCTTTTTCTTTTTTTTGGATTATGTGAATGCTTAAAGATTGTTTGTAGCTCTGGGATTCTGTAAAAAGGTAGGAAAAGGTTTTTTAAATTCAGAAATTCTGGCATTTCTAAGTCTAAATGTAAATAGTGAAGTATAAAAAAGCACATCTTGGGGCTGTCTCTGTGGCCGAGTGGTTAAGTTTGGGTGCTCCGCTGCGGCAGCCCAGGGTTCAGATCCTGGGCGCGGACATGGCACCGCTCGTCAGGCCACGTTGAGGCGCCGTCCCACATCCCACAACTAGAAGGACATGCAACTAAGATATACAACTATGTACGGGGGGTTTGGGAAGATAAAGCAAAGCAGAAAAAAAAAAAAAGAAGATTGGCAACAGTTGTTAGCTCAGGTGCCAATCTTAAAAAAAAAAACAAAAACTACCTGCTTCATTTATATAAAAAAAAGAGCACATCTTCAGATCTTTTACACCCAGAGGGATATATGATTAATTTACTTTAACACTGACGTGCTGTTAACCCAAAAAGGTTGAGATAAACCTTGGCTCTGTGTCAGTAGGAAGTACAAGGTACCCCAGCCATTCATGAGATAGCTCTTTGGGGTATTTGCAGTGGAGAATTTCAATAATATTGTCCTGTACACTCACCTTCAAGCAGGATTGACAGGACCAGAACTAAGAAAGGAAGCCTTCTGGGAAATTCTAGATAGACTGTAGGAGAGTGTAGAAAGTTTGTTTAGTAAGTGGGCCTGATTTAGGTATGCCTCTTGTTCCTGTCTCCAGTAATTAGTACCTCTTTCTTGTGGATGAGTTCAAGCCCTGTGATCTGACTTAGTCCACTTACCCTCTGTAAACTCTGCTATGTTCATTTATTCAGTCAATATTTATTGAGTGCCTACCACGTGCCAGCACTGGTACTAGTTGCCAGGACTACAGTGATGAGTGAAATAGACAGACTGTGCTCCTTTTGGTGATTAACCGTAGTATATTATTATAATGTGGTGAGTGCCAGGAGAACCTCTAACCTTAACAGAAGGCAACTGAATATACACAGATCTTTGAATTAGGAAGCAGAGTGGTATTTTGTAGACCCTGAATAAAAGTTAGAGGGAAGAGGAAGATGGGAAAGTAGTGCAAGGTGAGGCTAGAGAGAGCCGCAGCCTGCAGACAGCCCGTTAGGCCATGATAAGGATTGTACTGCAGGAAAATTCTCAGAGAGTTCACGGAATATTACATGTGAAGGGAAATGAAAGATCACGTTGTCCTCCTTAAAATGAGAGATAAAAATAAAAGACAAGCCTCGGGAAATAAAAGTTTTTTGTTTTTGTTTTTTGCTTATAGCTTTTAGCTGGCCAGGGGCAGGTTTGGGGCTTACGAAGAGCTATTCGAAGGACACGTGTACTAGGAATTATCTGTCAACGAAGTTTGGGGATTTCTTGTTATGGTGAGATAATACCAACTAGGGCAGTTTAGTGTTATCAGGTAGACGCAGAAGGTATTTGTGGAAACAGATGTGCGTATGGTCATGTACTTTAAAGGCAGTGGTGTTATTAATCCTTTCATTGATAGGTAACTTTGACCTGCTTACCACTCAGTGCCGGAAATACTTTAGTCTTTAGTGCATATGATTCGAAGTTTAAGAATGCCTTGGGATTGTCTATCTCATTGGGGTTTTTTCCTTTTTTCTAAGAGAATTTGGAAGTTTTTTTAGAGGTCATTCTAAGAGTTGCCTTTTTTTCCCCTGAAGAGGGAGACTTTGACTTTGTTTCTTTTGCGCTAAACCAAGTTTTATTTATATTTGGAAATGCAGTTAAAGGAACCAATGACTGACTTATGAGGCATTCACCTCTTAACACAGAAAGCTTTCCTGCCTTCTAGTCAGCAGTGCTCCAGTCTTCTCGTACTGCTATCTAAGTGTTTTACATCAACATGGTAGGGGATTTTTCCACCGCTTACATTTTTTACTGCATCTTTAATCTTCAAAATCAGGTACCGTAGAGGACAGAAAATATGGAAAGGACATGGGCTGTGGGATTTGAAAACCCTGTTTTCATTGCTGTCTCTGCACTTGTTCATCTCTTGAAGCCCGTTAGCTATAAAATGAGAGGAACTTCCTAGAGGGGGTGTGTGCATGTGCACATTTGCATGTGTCAAATGAGATTATATGCTGGGAACACTTAAAGCAGAGTCTGGCATACAGCAAGAGCATAATTGCTTATCTTTTTCCTTGGCCTAAACCAGTGATCCCCTTTTTTTGATCCTCAAAAAGTTATACCGATGTTAAATATTCTGCAGTCTTTACTGAAACAGATTTAAAACAGACCCAACATTAAGTAGGGTCAACTGAGGGAGGAAAGAATTTCAATGAAACCCTCTGATCTTTAATTTATATTGAAATTACTGATGTCTCCTTCTCCCTGGAGTGTATACTACTGTCTTTTCCACAGAGTAGGCACTTAAGGCTGTCATCATGTAGTAAAAATTACTTTGAAGAAGGAATCTGAAGGTCTGTAGGTAGTCTTGGCTTGTTCCTTATTGATTTTTGTGGTATTTGCAAGCCACTGAATCTCTTTGAACATTGTGCCTTGCCCTTCTTGGTTGAGCAGTGTGTTAAACAACAAAAAATTCAGCTCAGGGGGCTGGCCTGGTGGTGCAGCAGTTAAGTTCACGTGCTCGGCTTCGGCGGCCTGGGGTTTGCTGGTTTGGATCCTGGGCACAGACCTACACACCGCTTGCTCATCAAACCGTGCTGTGGCAGGCATCCCACATATAAAGTAGAGGAAGATGGACGCAGGTGTTAGCTCAGGGCCAGTCTTCCTCAGCAAAAAACAGGAGGATTGGTGGTAGATGTTAGCTCAGGGCTAATCTTCCTCAAAAAAGAAAACAAGGAAAAGAAATTCAGCTCAGTCGATTTAAAAAGTCAAATTGACTTTATTGAGCAATTTATTATTGGGCCATAGTTCTTAGCCATAAAATAAATAGGTGTGCCAGAAGGTGGCATGCTTGACTCTTTAGAATTTAAAGATCCCGTTAGCTAAGACTTTGGGTTTTTTGGAGCCAAATTAATGTGTAAAAAGAGTGTGCTGCTGGGTTGAGGATTGTGTGTGTTTTACAGTATACCTCGTTGCATGGACGTTTTCTTGAGGTTGGCAGGTGGCCTGGTGTCAATCTAACCTGTTCCGTGACCACCTTCTCCTGACAGGAGTCTTTGAGTTAGGTGATGAACTCTCTAACAGCCTTTAAATACTTGATCTGTGCCCATGATTTTTGTGATTTTTTGACTTCAGAGATTCCCGTTAGCCTTTGTCTACATGAAACAAGACAGACAGGTGCACCTTAATGTATCAGCAGTAACCAAGAGATGTTACTGTTCCTGGCCAAGAAAAGGCCCTGTGTGCAAAACCAGCAGTTCCCAACATTGGAACCTGAGACTGGGGAACGACTGAACCAACAGACCTCAACAAATGGGGACTGTGGACTGATTCCAAAAAAATGGGGAAGTGCACTTGCTGCTAGCAGTTCCCACCGTGGAATCTGGGGAAGGATCCCAACCAAATGGGGAACTGCAGACTAAACCACCAGCAGTTCCCAACACGGAATCTGGAAACATAACCAAGGGCTAGAGTTTCCAATCAAATAGGGAATTGTGGTCCAAACTGCTAGCAGCTCCCAACGTGGAACTAGTGATTGTAGACAAATGGGGAACTAACTGGAAAGCCAGTTAGATTGGGAGCTCAGTGCAAAGAGAGCCGAGCTCAGAACCCAGAGGGAACTTACCCACAGCCCTGGAAATGGTGAGAAAGACAGTGAACTCAA
Organism: Equus asinus; assembly: GCF_041296235.1. NCBI lineage: Eukaryota > Metazoa > Chordata > Mammalia > Perissodactyla > Equidae > Equus > Equus asinus. The sequence goes on from NC_091806.1 coordinate 18,746,106, forward strand.
AAACGGGTTTGCAACTACCATGCCTGTGTTTCTTGTTGTCCCTGCATGCCACTGGAAGTCTCCTTTAGTTCTGCTGCTGCCACCAAATCTTCTAAACAACAAAAAATTCAACTGAGTAAATTTGAAAGAGCAAATTGGCTTTATTGAACGATTGATGAATCAGGCAGCATCCTGTCTACCAAATAGAAAGGAGCTCCATAGAGTTGCAGAAAAGAAATGATTTTAAAGGCAGAGAGGGAGGGGACAAAAGGCAATTATTACCAAAGAATGCATTGTTTTAGGCAAGGTTGCCCTCCTAAGGGGAATGGAAGTGGTCTGTCAGTGGATAACCCACTAGGGCTGACCAGGAAATTCTGTGTTGACTGGTCCAAGGTTACATTCCTGGGGAGTTGAAACTGCAAATTAGGTTAGGTATTAAGTCTTGGTTTTCTGACTGTGGGGCCTTAACATTAGTGACTCCATTTTGGGCCTGCTGTCTCCTTATTTATTTATTTAGGAAGATTGGCCCTGAGCTGACATCTGTTGCCAACTTTCATTTTCTCCCCAAAGCCCCAGTAGTACACAGTTGTATATCCTAGTTGTAAGTGACTCGAGCTCTTCTGTGTGAGTTGCTGCCACAACATGGCTTGATGAGCCATGCTAAGTCCGTGCCCAGAATCTGAAGCTGCGAACCCGAGGCCGCTGAAGCAGAGCGAGTGAAATTAACCATTCGGCCACAAGGCTGGCCCCTGCTGCCTTCTTTTTAACAAGTGTGAATATGTTGCACCCACCTCCTTATGCTTATTAGATATGAAATCTGTACAAGGAAGACCTCAGAGCTCAGAAGAGGAGCTCTAGACATGCAAGTGGGTTGGATCCACCTTGGATCCCAAATTGCTAGTCAAGGAGGAGAGAATCATATGCAGGACATTTTCAGTTGAGGATCAGGGTGTATCACAGACCAGAAGTTTGGTAAATAGGAAAGTGCAAACCTTGAGAGACAGACCAGGGTCTTAATCACAACAGAAATAACAGCAATAAAAACATATGATTACGGGAAATGAAGGTGCAGGTTTTCAAAGACAGGAAAAGCACAGCTGTAAGATGCCAATAACAAAGGGGAAAACCTTACAAATGAGGTGGTTTTTCTGCCATAAACTGAGAATTTTTCTCTTAGGTCACCTCTTTCGATTTCTCTCCCATTTCTTGGTAACTTAGCTGAGAAAGTTCTTTCACCTTCTCTCCTTCCTGCTCAGCCTTCTTTGGCACCTTAATCCTTTTCTCTTCCTTGTTTCATTTTCAGTCAAAATTCATGCGGTCATAAAACTATGCTAGAGATACATCTGGATTATTTTTTTTCCTAGGTTTTAGCTGACTTAATCGTGAAAGATGGTAAACTACCAAACCATAACAAAATTTCAAAGATGTTGCTTTTCTTGATAAAATACTCAGTGTTCTTATTGCACTCCGTATCGGTCAACTAACATCATAAGAGCTCACTCCAAAAGTTGGTGACATACCAAAATATTATCATCACGTTCACAGATTTGTGGGTTGATTGGAGTGGCTCTTCTCTACAAGTGCCTCATTCTTCTGGGGCGAGTGGGCTTCCCAGGTCATGTTCTTCTTAAGGAAGAAGATGAAGAGGGCAAGCCCAACCATGTAAGCACATTTCATGTTTGCTTGCATGCTGTCTGCTATTATGTCATTGGTCAAAGTGTGTCACATGGTCAAGCTCCTCAATGCAGCAAGGAAATATATGGTATCTCTAGTGAGAGAAAGGGAAAAGTTGCAAAAGGTGTGAGAGCAGAGATGGGAGAATTGGGAGTCTAACACAGGCGCTGTAATGTTTTCTGGGTTTTACATTTGTATTTACATTTCATCTTGTCATTAATGTATATGTATACTATTTTGTATCCTACCACTTCAGCTTAATGCGATTTTGTAAAGATAACCTTCTATATAGATTCACTACTTAAAAATATACAGTTGTTTGGATTTGTCCATCTGTATCAAAATCTTTTGAGATGCTTATTAAAAATACAGATTTATTAGCCTTAACTCACACCCTCCTGGAATCACAGTCTCTGGGGTGGGGCCGGGGAATCATCATTATTAGAAAACTCATCAGGTCATTCTTCTGTACATTAAAGTTTAGAATGTCTTCCTTAGTGGAAGGACATTTGCATCTTTTTTCATTTTTCTAGCCTTATAAATAATAGCCAGCGACGTTTGTACAAATGAGTAGTTTCTTTGGGGTATTCAATAGTCTTTCCCGATGCACGATTGAATAATTCACAGTTGAGGAAAATAATGGTCTGTGTAAAGGATGGAGTTTGGAGTGCTGGTGGTGGTGAAATTGCAAACAGGCTTATAAAATCTTTCAAGTATTTTATGTTCACTAAAATAAAAGCCTTGAATTAGATAAGGAGAATTTCTGTAAAATTTTTATACATCTTTAATTTGTAATGTTGGGTATTATGTAACTTAGTCATGGTTCTGTTGCTTAGTTATTGTTAACTTTTTAAAAGAAAGTAGAAAAGTTGACAAGTTTAAAAAGAATTTTATTTTTCTTGTATTTCAGCCCTGGAAATTTGGCAATTTGGTTCTTTTATTCAACTATTTTGATTCTTCTTGGCATTTATATGACCTTGTTTATGTACTTTATTATCTATTTTATTGTTAGATAGTCTTGGTTATCTCAACTCTTTAATAAGATTTTTATGGAAATGAAAATTCATTGATGGCATGGCAGATAGTGCCAATGCCTATGCAATATACGTTCTTTCTTTTCCCTAACAAACAGAGCCTTGATTTCATCTTCAGAGTGGCTTTTTGCGTTGCTGAAAAATACATTTCCCAACCGCTTTTGCACTTATGAGTGGCCAGGAGGCTTTGTTCTGTTCAGTGAGGCTTTAAGTGGAAGTCGCCAGAAAGGGCTTGATAAAGAAGGCAGAATCATTTGGCAGACACCTTTTGTCCTTTGCCCTTCCCCCTACCTAGAACTTGGACAGGATGCTGGAGGAGGAGACATGGAGTGACAGACACTTGCTGAATGTCATATATAGGAATGTTTAGTGGGAAGACAGAAGGAGCTTAGATCTTTGATATCTTGTGGGCTGTCCTTATCAGATCTGGATTGCCCACCTCCAGTCTAATTATATTAGGAAAAGACACTGCAGTATGTTGAAGCTACTATTTAGATGGGACTCTGTTACATGTAGCTGAATATAATTTGTAACTTATATGTGTGGCTTTTGTAAAAGATATCTCGACTACGTTCTCTCAAACCTGACTTTCAAATTGCTTTTATTTATTTTTTTCATTTCATTTTGTAATTTCTTTAGGACCCTTCACTTCTGAATGTATATACATTATGCATGTTTAAATTGTCAAGCATGTTTTGAAACGCACATTTTACAATCCTGACATCAACAAATCTGTATGCATAACATTTTAAAACTTTATATTTTGAAGTAATTTCAAATTTAAAGTTGCGAAATTAGTACAGAGAACTTCCCATAACTTTTTTCCTGAACCATTTGAGAGTAAGTTGCAGACATCATGTCCCTTTACCCCCTGAAATACTTCAGGGTGTATTTCCTAAGAAAAAAGATATTTTCTTAAATAACTATAGTGCATTATCAAATTCAGGAATTTAATATTAATAAAATATCATTACTAAGCAGTCCGCATTCGTCTTTCTCCAGTTGTCCGAATAATATCCTGTATTGCGTTTAGTTTGAGATGTACTGTGGTCTCCTGCAGTACATTTGGTTACCATGCCTTTTTGGTCCCCTTTAATCTGGAAACTTGTCCTTTGTCTTCATGATATAGACATTTTGAAGATAACACAATAATTATTTTGCGAAATGTTCCTCAGTTTGGATGTCTGATACTTCCTCCAGATTCGATTCAGGTTATGGTTTTTGGCAGGAAAACCACAGGTGATATTGTCTTCTTGGTGTATTGTATCATATCATATCAAGAGGCACACGCTGTCAGTCCCATTATTGGTAATATTAGCTCTGATCACTTGGTTGAGTTGGTATCTGTTAGATTTCTTCAGTATAAATTTACTTTTTCTCCCTTTATAATTTGTAGGAAGAATTTGAAACTGTGTAACTATACTGTTTCTCATTAAACTTTCACCCCATAAAATTCTTACTGAGATGACTGTAAAACATTTTCAAGAAAGATTTCTGCAGATCCTTTCATTCTAGTGACGACTTGTCTTCCAGATCATATCCCTTGAGCTTGCATTATGTCGTGGTGCTGTCTTACAGTTTTTGGGAACTTGTTTTGAGAAATACAGAGATGTAGGGAGGAGCATGGTTCTTAATTAGAGAAGTTCAGGGAAGGGTTTGGTAGTGGGATGCTATCCCCCCAATAGAGTGTAATAGATTATATGGTACATAGACCAGTAGACTGTAAACAGATCTGAAGCAAATGGGGGCAAATGATCAATTCTGTTTAGGATCTTTTATGACGGATGGGAGGATGAGATGGTCCTCTTTTTCCTCAGACAGATCGTAGGATGCCAGTGATATAATATACTCACCTAGTGCATGGCCTGCCAAAAGCGTGTCTTTTTCACATATCCCAGGGGCCTGGATGCTGGCTGTCCATAGGGACAGGGAGAGATTACCAGAGCTGCCTCGATCTCCATCACTGGTCCCATGCCCTAGTTAAAGTAACCCAATGGATACTTGTTTTCCTTAGTTTCTCAGGCTTAGCCTCATGCTAACCACTCCTTTTCTTGTTGGGTGGCATAAATGAGGTGGTGAAGAATGGACCAGAAATTGTTAATTCAGTAAGACTTCTTCTTGGGAAGTAATGTAGAAGTTCCCTTTTGGAAACATGAAAATGGAATAAGGGCTCCCCACAGCATGGTTCCTTCTTCCTAAAAGAATGAAATTTGTTCAGTCTCTCTCAAGTTTGTTTGTTTGTTTTTTCTTTTTGAAGAAGATTAGCCCTGAGCTGACATCTGCTCCCAATCCTCTTTTTGCTGAGGAAGACTGGCCCTGAGCTAACATCTGTGCCCATCTTCCTCCACTTTATATGCGGGACGCCTACCACAGCATGGCTTGACAAGTAGTGCTATGTCTGCACATGGGATCCAAGCCAGTAAACCCCGGGCCGCCAAAGCAGAGTGTAGGAACTGAACTGCTGTGCCACCAGGCCTGCCCCTGTTTTTGTTTTTCTTTTTTACTCTAGTTTATTTTGTTTTCTGTTTGTTTGCCCAAAGGTCATTTATTTTCTTGTCCTTGTATATTTTCAGATTTCAGAGTGTAATGATTTTGGTTTTTCCTCTCTTCTAGCACCAGCAGACATTTTTGAATCAGCTGAGAGAAATTACTGGGATCAACGATGCCCAGATACTACAGCAAGCTTGGAAGGTATGGCCTCTGTTTTATGACCTACAGTTGTGTTACACCCTCATCTCTACTGCCTGCCATATTTGAAAGTTGAGTTTTTTAGTTATACTGTGTGGTAGTAGTAGAGATATAGGAAAGAACTTGTATAAAGTAAGAGCCTTAGCTAACATATACTGCAATTTTGAGCATGTTAGCTTTCAGCATACCTTGGAGTGACAGATGACTTCTCTCCATAGGAAACACTTTTCATGCAAAATAGGGGGATGTGAATCCAAATGCTAATGGCTGGTTTTACTCAAGAACCGTGATTTTAGAGTTTAAATAGGGGCAGAGGGTGCGGGAGAGTAGAGAGAGGAGGAGGAGGGAGAAATATAAAATTAATAGAGAGTCAAAAGCTTACATTTTTTCCTTCCAAGAAGGAGAAATAGAAACTGGCTAACATTCAAGTAATTTACCTTAAGAACATTCAACATCAAACTTTTGAGTATATGCAACAGATAAGATGCATCATTTTGTTGTATCTTATGAAGTACCCTCATTTCCACACAGAGGCACTCACATGAGTTAAATCACATGGGTATGCACATGGAAAAGATCAAGCGAGTGAAAGATGTTCAAGAACTATATATATATATATATATATATATATATATATATATATATATATATAGCTACAAAGGCTAGCAGTGAGAGCCTTTTTGCCACTGTAGGCATACACACAGCTTCAATCCTTTGGAATTTGCTCCATGAGACAAAATTATGTAATTTTTGATGTTGACACAAAAGTTCTTCATTTGTGTCTGGAAGCAATTTATCTTTTAGGTGAGTGTAATCATAATCCTCATAATAGTAGTGATAACAACAAGCACTTAGTAAGCACTTACAGTACTAGGTGCTATTCCTAATAACTCCATGGGGTATTATTTTCATCCCTTTTTAAAAGATAAGGAAACAGAGGTTAAAGTGACTTGATCAAGATCACACAGCTAGTATGTGGAGGAGTTTGAAATAGAAACCAAGCGGCCTGATCCCAGAGCATCACACTTAATTTCTGCTTTCACTAGAGGCTTTGCTTCGTTTTGGCCTCATCAGGACAGTGATGAAGCAGTACTGTTTAGAGCATTAATGCAGGGTTTATGAAGCCACTGTAAGCATTTAGGGAGGAAACAAAAGTGTCGTATGTCAGTTTATATGATGATGTTTAGATGATTGCCAGTCCTTTCTTTTTTTTTTTTTTGAAGATTTTATTTTTCCTTTTTCTCCCCAAAGCCCCCCGGTACATAGTTGTGTATTTTTAGTTGTGGGTCCATCTAGTTGTGGCATGTGGGATGCTGCCTCAGCATGGCTTGATGAGCGGTGCCATGTCTGCGCCCAGGATCCGAACCAGCAAAACCCTGGGCTGCCAAAGTGGAGCACGCGAACTCAACCACTCGACCAGCCCCACTAGTCCTTTCTTTATTGTGATAAATATGACTAAATCATGTCTATTTTCAGAATGTACTTTTTCCATTCTGTGTCAGTGAGTGTGACACTACAGTCGGTACCTTGTCAGGGCACTTTTCTTTTTCTTGACTTGGGAAACATGTAGAATATGTTTAATTAAATAAATGTAAAGAATTAATCCAATTAATTCTTCTCCACATTTCCTTTGAGGTAAGCTGTGTGACCTTAGTTTTTTTTTAACTTTCATTTCAGTTCTCAGTAGCTGGAAGTGAAAACAGTGTACTTAAACCTTAACTGTTGCCCGGTATAAATTTGTAAGAGGTTTATTAATGAGTTGAGTCTCTCAGTAAAATACTGATATGGAGTCTACTTTTGGGAACCACATGTCGTTGATTGATTTCAGCACTTTTATTTATTTTGAGCATCTATTTTTAGCTTCGCAAAGTAAGTGAGCTTCACGTTGTGTAAGTCCCTATTGTAGTCAGCTAATTATTATATGAGGTAGTCTGTGAAGAGTACTTGGCACATGTTTTGGCACATATTACTGCTCAGTAAATCTTAGCCATTGTTATTGCCAGTTGTTTTACTATAGTTTACTTATCTAACTATGGGATATGTTATACCTGTATTTTGGATGAGTCATTTGAGAATCTTACAGTGGTTGTGACAGATAACAAAGGTGAAAGCAGTGGTGCTTTTCCAACTGTACTCTTACTTTATCTCTTCAGCAGCTCCTAGAGTTGGAGTCGAGGTGGGTTGGGGACTTCATTCTTCTAGTTGTTCACTCCTCAAATCTTGGAATCATTCTAATCTTTCTCCTTCTATCACCCCCTACATTTAATATGATAGCAAATAATAGATTCTCTGCCCTTTCTCTCCTATAGTCTCAACACACAGCCAGGATGATCCTTTTAAAATGTAAGTCATACCAGGTCATTTCTAGGCAGAACCCTCGACTGGCTTCCTATTACACTCCTCCCGTATCCTAAAATTCTTAAGGCCTACACAATCTTAATGTGTTCTGGCCTTGTGTCACAGAGATAACTCCATTATTAATACCTGGATTTCCTAGTGTTTCAACTAGCTGTCATAGAGTTAGTGTTATATTTATTGTTAACTGGACAGAAAATATAGAGATATAACTGGGCAGGTCTCTTATTATTTTACTGTTTCAAAAATTCTTAGTTTTTTAGCAGCTACTTCCTTCTAAATTAACTTTAGAATTTTGTCCAGGTATGCTTTTGATGAGAACTACATAAAATTTATATTTAATTTGGGCAGGATTGTTATCTTGACAGTATTGAGTATTTCTGTCTAGGAGTTCTTTGTGTTTCTCCATACTGTCAAGCTTCAGAACATTTTGCTCTTTTCTTCCTATAAGTCTTTGACATTTCCTTGTTAAGTTTGCCTTTAGGTATGTGTTCAGCACCCATTTTAAAGGGAATACCTTTTTTTGTTCTTATTTGCAGAAGCACTGTTTTAAATATTCATTTTTCATCCTTGTATATGGCAAGTTCCAGAAAACATGTTTTAGTTTGTTCATTTGTTTAGAAGTACAAGTTTGTGATTGGCTTTTGTTAAGCAGATATGAAAGTAATGGAAAACTGAGAAATTAGTTATAGAGTTGATTTTTACGTTATATTAGTAGTTTTAATTAATAGAGAATGAATTACCATTGATATAGTGTTCTTTGTTTATGATGAATTTATACTATAAAATCAGAATCACACAGAATGATTTTGAATCTGAAAATGATTTTTGCTTTGAGAATTAGTTGTTATGGAAAAGCTTACATAAATCATGTGAGAATGTACAGAGTTATTCCAAAATGTTTGATGTTCTGTTCTTGATCTTTGAAAGATAGCAATGGAAACTTGGAGTTGGCAGTGGCTTTCCTCACTGCGAAGAATGCAAAGACCCCTCAGCAGGAGGAGACAACTTACTACCAAACCGCGCTTCCTGGCCATGATAGATACATCAGTGTGGGAAGCCAAGCAGATGTGAGTAAGTTTACTTCTT